>NC_048436.1:0-300000 GCF_004353265.1 Vitis riparia
AGCCCATTTCTGGATGGCCGGGCCATGGGCCCAATTTAGGCCCGGTAGGCTGGCCCGCCCGTAGGCCCATAGGCCCGCCACTTAAATATATATATATATAAATATTCAAGAAATAGAAAAGGCTACCATAATAACTAATACAAAATAGTTACACAAAAGATAACCAGCTCAGTTGGTGGCTAGCTCTCCTTGAATGCTTAAGGGAAGGGGATCCCTTCAAAACTCAAAAGTATTTAATTTTTACCCAAAGCCCGCCCAGCCCGCCCAACTTGAGGGCCCACGGACTAGGCCACGGGCCTTAGATTTACCAAGGTCCGGCCCGTTGACCAATCAACGGGCTTAGTGGCCGCCCGGGCTGGGCCATGAGCCTTACTCCTCCAGGCCGGCCAGCCCGGCCCGGCCCGTTAGAGACCCTTACTTTTACCCAGCAAATAAAGGGGAAACGAGGGATGAGTATCTATAGTGTTGAGGCCTCGTATTCTCAATGATCCACGTAGTTGCCAAATGGATGGATGTACGATCTCAACTGTGATTCCTGATTCAGTCGCTCCTGCAAAAGGCGTCCGGACAGGGTGTCCGGACACACCCTCCGATGGTTTTGTCAGCCATGGAAAAAGAGATAAAAGCAATTGGCACAGTTGGCCTTTTACTAGGTATTGAAAGGCTTACCTTCTTCTTTGCGCGAAGGTTTGTATATATAGTTCTTTGGAAATTCTCTCTCCTCCATAAATGATGGAAGGCTTTTTGGTTTACCATGATGCCACTAGGTGGTGGCAGGGACATCCTCATCCTACGAACGGCTGTCAGAGATCGTGGGAAGTGACTTGCTGTCACTTCTGTCTTTTCACTCTGCAGGTACTGGGATATGATTTGTGACAGGATGTCAGAATGACGTAGTGAGGCATGCTTGGCTTGACAGTGATCGGATGAACATATCCGGGTAGAATATGAAAGGTCGCCGGATGAGTAATGGCGGTGGTCCGGATAGGATGTTTTGCGAGTCCCGTGTGCTCTTTATTTCAGGGGTCCGGATAGGAAAGCGCGCCACGTGTACTTTTGGGGAAATCCGGATGTGGATACTCCGGATAGGATCACGTGCCACGTATCGTCAGGGGACGCGTGCCACGTGTCATCAGGGATGGGTCCCTACAATGCCCCCCTTTTTAACTTGTCGATTTTGCTTTAGCAAAATGGGCGGGTTAAAAAAGAATGATTGCCTTTTGAAACCGAAGTTTGCTTTTTGTGCTCATTGGACCACGTGGCGAGCGGGGGCGAAGAGACAGGAGAGCATTTATGGCGAGCCGCCGTCTCTGGGTATTCCCTAGGCAATGTGTCGGTTTAATGATAGCGTTTGCTAAACGTTTGGAATACCGAGGGGCTGTTTCCTATAAATAGCAGCCTGTGGCCTCCCGTTGCATTTTTCTTACTGCATTTTTCTTTGTTATTGCTTCATCTGCCTACTGCGTGTCTTCGCTTGTGAGTGTACCGGCAACATTCAGGTTGTGACGGCGACTGCATTTGCGATTTCCGACCATACTTTCCAATTTACATTTGGTACGTATGCTATTCTGGTTTCTCCCCTTCTTGTATTCTCTTTTCTCGGGTTTTTTTTTTTATTTGCTTGGAAAAGCTGTTTGGGCGACTGACTGTTGATGTTAGCTTCTAGGGTTTTCTGCGTTTCAGATATGTTTGAGGTTTCTGTTGCCCCCCTGCGCTTTTGGTGGGGTATTGAATCTTCTGTGGGGTAGGGTTTGAGGTTTTGTGGGGTCGATTCATTTTGTTTGACTTGTTGGATTTCTTCCATGCAGATTCTGCTGCATCTTTTTAGGCTAAAAAATGTCTGCTAACAAGGAAGTTACTTCACCTCGCCCATCTGGTGATGCTCGTGCTGAGAAATCTGTGGAAAATTTGAACGTGAAGGAATTTTGCGATCGGTTTTGTATTCCCAATGGTGTATCTGTGGAACTCTTTGATGGAGAGGGTGTGTTGCTTGAGAAACCGGAAGATAACGCGATCTTTTTTACCAAGGAGCAATTCAATGCTGGACTCCGGTTCCCTCTCCCGTCTCTGGTCAAGGAATTTCTGCATTTCACCCAGATTCCTCCAGTGTATGCACATCCCAACATGATTCGGGTGCTAATGGGGTGCAGCATTCTAAGTATGTTGTTTAATTTGGACCTCTCACTACTGGAGGTTCTCTTCGTTTATTCGATCAAGAAGGTGAAGAGTAATATCTTTAGCTTCGTCGCCAGCCTTCCATCTCTGCAAATGGTGACCAACCTGCCAGATTCGACTAAAAGGGCCGCCAAGGGACAGGTACTAGTCAAGGGCGTATGGGCAGGTTTGGCGGAGCATTCGGATAGGCCCTTTGCTCCCAACCAGTCGCTGAAGGTTCCAGGTATAACTTAGGCTACTTGCTGTTTTTGCATGGTTTGTAAGTCAGCATTGTTTTAGGTGGCTGATATATTTTGCTTGCTTGGGTGCAGGCCAGAATAAAAGGGGAAAACTGGTGGACTGGGTGGAGAAGGCCTCGTTCGACCGTTTGAAGAGGCTTTTCGAAATCACGTCGGCCGAGCGGAGTTGCGAGCTGCTTCTTTCTGCGCAGAACCTCCGCTTGGTCGTCCAGGGGCCTCAGGCATACATGGTGAACATACTCCCGAGGCGGCTGCCTGAAGAAGTGGTAGCTGGGGAGCATTTCACCCTTAAAGACCTTCCCTTCTATGAGGGGGCGCGGAAGGCAAATGCCCGGACACGCAAGGCCCGTCTCAACAAGCGGGAGAGGAAAAGACAAGAGGGGCTCCTGCGGAAGGCTCCGGGTGGGAAACGGTCCGCGTCCTCTCCACCTGTTGGTGCTCCGGCGAAAAAGAAGAAGAAGCTGAGTAAGAAAAATAAGGGAAAGGCAGTGAAAATCCCAACTCCTCCGAAGGAGTTTGTACCGCCTCCCATTGGCTATGAAAAGGAATGTACAATACAAGAGCCGGAAAATCCTCTACCGCCTTCTATCTCAAGCGGTTTTGAATTTATTAGGGGCCTAAATCTTTCAGGGCCCTCAATGGCGCCGGACGTTCGGATGGCTCTTCTGACTGAGGAAGCGCTTTCAATAAATCAACCCGGCTCCCCTCATCCGGATGTGGCTGCGGCCCGGGCCTCTAGCGCTGCGACCTTGCCTCCTGCGACACCCCCAACAGGAGAAATGGGGGCGGATAACCAGGGGTTGCCTTCTCATGGGCCGAACCCTCGTGCCTTTGTACCTGTGAGGGGGCCAACCAGGAGAAGGTCGCGTCCGGTACGCGACTTGAAATCTGGCCTTGCTAGGCGGCTTGAGGGTCGGTTTTTAGAAAGCATCGAAGTCAGCTGTTCGTCCGTCCAGGAGGGTCACCTGGAAGGGAATGAGGCGGAGATGGCGGAAGAAAACCCAGCCACCCCAGTGTTGGTGCCGGATGAGGTTCCATCCAAAGAGACCCAGCCGGCTGAGAATGCTGAAGCCGTGGTCCCGGAGGAGGAATCACTTTCCAATGCCTCTTTGGGGGGGAGTCTTTTTTATGATGCCACTTTCAACTCTGCTAGCCCTTTTAGCTATGCGGAGATGGAAGAGAAGCTAAAACAGATTTCTTCCGGTTCTGACGTTGGAGTGCCTTCAGCCAAGATGTTCGAGACAGTAGAGATGGTATAATTTGTGTCTTGATTTCTTTGTCATACTGATGCGTTTGTCACATGGTTTGTAACTTGGTCTTTCTTTGTTTGAGTATTTTCCTGCAGCTGGTGAGTGGCCTTCGCGGCATGGCTCATCAACGTGATCTTCTTTCTGACCTGCTAGAGACTGTTGATTACACAAAATCCTTCATGTCTCAGTGAAAGAGTGATGAAGAGAAGTTGCGTTTGAGACTGGAGCAGGCCGAAGCCGGTTCATCTATTGCTCGAGAGGAGAACGAGGTTCTTCGAGAAGAGCTTGCTGAGGCAAAGAGCCGGGAGGATTTTATGGAAGCCCGCCTTTTTGAGACGGAGGACGAGATGGCTCTTTTGAGGAGGGAGGTAAGGCAACTCCGGACAGAGGTGTCCATTGAGAAGAGGCAAAGAGAAGAGTTGCAGTTGCGCTTATCAGCGCAAAAAAAAGAGCTGGAGGGTGAGTTTGCTGCGGAAAGGGAGGAACTTGAAGCGGAGTACCAGAAGCAAGTTGATGAAATGTACTTCTTTGGCTATCGCTGCTGTATGAAGAAGCATGGAATCAAACGGGATGTCCCTTCAATTCCTCCGGGTGAAGAGGAGAAGCTGCGCCGCAAACCTGCTCAATGAGGGTCTTTTCTTTTTGTAAAGAATTTTTACTGCTATCTTCTCTTTGTATTTTGTAGTCCGGAGACTTTTTGTATGTGATTCTTTTCACACAAGTATCAATAAAATATACTTCTTCATTTTGCCTCATCCTTTATTGGTAATACTGCTTTAGATTAGATACATTCCATGGTCGCTGCAACGGGGTTCCATCTAGTTCTTGTAGATGATAGGCTCCACTTTCACTTGCTTTAGACACTATGTAGGGGCCTTCCCAGTTGGCTTGGAATTTTCCTGCTCCTATGTCAGCAGTATTTTCAAAAACTTTTCTAAGGACCAGCGTACCATTTTTGAAGCTTCTGGGCCTTACTTTGCGATTGTAGTGGGCTGATGCCCTTTGTTGATAATCTGCCATCCGGATGGCTGCAGTTTCTCTTACTTCGTCCGCCCAGTCTAAGTTTCTTCCTAACTCTGTATCTGCATCAGTCTCCCTTTCTACCTCGGTCCGGACAGTGGGTAAGCCTATTTCAGTAGGAATGATTGCGTCCATACCGTATGCGAGGGCGAAGGGAGTGTTTCCTGTTGGACGTCCGGGTGTGGTTCGATAAGCCCACAGGACGCCGGGTAGTTCCTCCACCCACTTTCTTTGGCTTGCTCGAGTCTTTTCTTTAAGGCAGTGATTAGCGTTTTGTTTGTGGCCTCCGCTTGACCATTGCTTTGGGGATATCGTGGCGTAGAGTATGAGTTTCGGATGTTTAGTTCTGAACAAAAATTCCGGAATGCGATACTATCAAACTGTGGGCCATTGTCTGCTATGATGGTCTGGGGGATTCCAAAGCGGCAGATGATGTTTTTCCATACAAACCTGGTGACATCTTTATCTTTGATGCTGGCATAGGCTTCAGCTTCTACCCATTTAGTGAAGTAATCCGTGGCCACAAGCAGGAATTTTTTCTAGGCGGGTGCGGCTGGTAGAGGTCTTACTATGTCCATGCCCCATTGTGCAAAGGGCCAGGGTACTGAGATTGTTTTCAATTCTCCTGACGGCATGTGTGGAATGGGGGCATGCCTTTGACATTTGTCACATTTTTTAACATATGCCGCCGCATCCTTTTTCATCGTGGGCCAGTAATAACCTTGTGAATGGGCCCTGTGCGCCAGAGACCGACCTCCGGAATGATTTCCACATACTCCCTCGTGCAATTCAGCTAATACGTACAACACCTCTGAATGATTTAGACATCTGAGGTAGGGACCTGTAAAGGATCGCTTGTACAGATGTTCCCCTATTAGGGTGAAGCGGGCGGCTTGCACCCGGATCTTGTGTGCTTGCTTAGTTTCTTCGGGCAGGGTGCCTGTCCGGAGATACTCAATGATGGCTTTCATCCAGCCTTTGTCGACTGTTTTGCTTTCCTCAATGGTATGGCAAGTGGAGGTTTCAACGACGGAAGACTTGGCTTGCACATATATAGGCAATAGTATAGCTTCTTTGACGGGAAGAGAAGCGGCTATGCCTGCTAGGGCGTCGGCACGCGAGTTTTCAATCCGCCTGATTTTCTCAATCGTCCATTCGGTGAATCGCTGCAAGGTGTCCCTTACTTTGTTTAAGTATCGCGCCATGCGTGCATCCTTGGCTTCATATTCTTTCTGAACATGTCTTACCACAAGTTGGGAATCGCTATAAATTCGGAGTTTCGAGACGGATAGAGCCAGAGCGAGGTCCAATCCGGCTAAAATGGCTTCGTATTCTGCTTCATTGTTAGAGGCGGGGAATCCCAGCCGGATGGCTTGCTCCAAATATTCTCCGGTTGGGGATTGCAACAGGAGTCCTACCCCGGATCCGGATGACCGGGAGGCCCCATCAACCCGCAAAGTCCACCATTGTTTTTCGCTTGGCTCCTCGTGTTGGGAGGGCCTTCGGGAGTATTCCAGCACGAAGTCAGCCATCACTTGGCCTTTTATGGACAATCTGGGTTGGAACTCGATTCCATATTCACTCAATTCTATGGCCCATTGAAGCATTCTTCCGGTTAGGTCCGGCTTGTGCAGGATATTGCGAAGGGGTTGGTCAGTTAACACGACCACCGGGTGTGCTTAGAAATAGGGTCGGAGTTTTTGGGCGGCACTTCGAAGTGCTAAGGCCGTTAATTCCATCTTTGAATATCTGGTTTCTACGTCTGCTAACGCTCTGCTTATGTAGTAGATGGGTTTCTGCTCCTTGGGCGATGGGCAGCGGAATAAGACAGCGCTAATTGCCCACTCTGAGACAGCCAGGTACATATACAATTTTTCTCTGGGGAGAGGGCTGCTTAGGATGGGTGGTTGCATGAGGCACCGCTTAATTTTTTCGAAAGCGTTTTGACAGTTGTCCGTCCATCCGCTTGCTCCCACTTTACGGATTGCCAAGAAGAAGGGTTGTAGCTCATCGGTGAAACGGGCTATAAAACGCCCTAGGGCGACAAGCTTGCTTGTGAGGCGTTGTACTTTCTTCTTGTTCCTGAGGGGTGGTGTTTCTATGACTGCCTTGACTTGATCTGGGCTAACCTTTATCCCCCTTTGACTGACCATAAATCCCAGGAATTTCCCAGCACTTACGCCAAAGGCGCATTTAGAGGGGTTTAGCTTCATGTCAAACTTCCTTAGGAGGTGAAAAACTTCTTATAAGTGGAGAACATGCTCCTCTCGGGTTTTGCTTTTGACCACGATATTGTCGATATATACCTCTACTGTACGGCCGATTAGTGGTTTAAATATCTTTGTCATCAGTCTTTGATAAGTAGCGCCGGCATTCTTGAGGCCAAATTGCATGACTTTATAACAATAAAGTCCGTGTGGCGTTATGAAGGCTATCTTTTCTTGATCATCCGGGGCCATGGGGATTTGGTGATATCCGGAGAAAGCGTCCAGGAAGGAGAGCATCCCTTGCCCAGCAGTGGAGTCCACAATTTGATATATTCGTGGCAAGGGGAAACTGTCTTTCGGACACGCTTTATTGAGGTTGGTGTAGTCAACGCAGACCCGCCATTTGCCTTCTTTTTTGGGTACCACTACTACATTTGCCAACCAGTCCGGATAATCTACTTCTTTGATGAATCCGGCTTCCAGTAGTTTGTCAATCTCATTCCGGATGATTTTTTGTCTGTCCGGGTGGAAACGTCTAACCCTCTGCCGGATGGGTTTCGCTGTTGGTAAAACGTTAAGTTTGTGAGAGACTATCGATGGATGAATCCCCTTCATATCAGAGTGCGCCCATGCGAAAATGTCATGGTTTTGTCGGAGGGCGTCTTGGATGTTCTGGGTTTCTTCAGGTGTTAAGAGAGAACTGATATGAGTAAGGTGAACATCTTCTTCCGAAATTTGGATTGTTTGCAAGGGATCTGCTACCGGGGGATCTCTGTCCTCCGGGCACAGTGACTGCTATTGGTCAAGTGTGTGCGTGGATTCAGGGAGAGGTTCATTCTCTTGACTGGTCCCTGGTTCTCTTGCTATCTGGTAGCATTGGCGAGCAGCTAGCTGGCTGCCGTACAGGTTGATTTGCCCACCCTCAGTAAGAAAACTTACCATCTGATGATATGTAGAGGGGATGGCTTTCATGTCGTGCAATCATGTGCGCCCCAAGATAATATTGAAGGGTGACAAATCTTGTACCACTGAAAATTGGACGTTGAGAGTGACTGGGCCAGCTTGAACTGGTAGCACAATATCTCCTAAGGAAATAGTTGATGCCCCGTTGAATCCGGACATGATTCTCCCAGGGTTTTCGAGACCGACTAAATTATGTCCCATGTGGCTTACGACTGATGCTTGTACCAGGTCAGCTGAGCTGCCTGGGTCAACTAAGATGCGTCTTACATCGAATTTGTCTATCCCTAAGGATAGAATGAGGGCGTCGCGGTGCGGACGTAATATCCGTGTGGGGTCTACTGGTGGAAAAGTGATTGTTCCGTCTATGGGGTGAGGGCTTCCTCCGGTTATCCCAGGTCGGATGGAGTTGACGCGCTCACGCACCATTGCCTCTCATAATAATTTTTGCCTCTTTCGTTTGGAATTTATCTCTTCATCCGACGGACCTCCATTGATGTAGTTTATAATGGCTTTGGGGGTGGCTGGAACCGTGGGGGCTCCAGAGTCGCGACCCCGGGAGGCGTCTCTATCTCTGGCATCTGAGCGGAGGTATTGCCTTAAATGTCCCGCCTTTATAAGCCTTTCCACCAAATACTGGAGGCTTCTGCACGTCTCCGTTGTATGGCCATGCTCCTTGTGGTAAGCGCATTTTTTGCTATGATCTCTTCTGGATGGGTCCGATCCGAGGGGTCTGGGCCACCTGAAATCAGACATGCTTTGGATCATAGGGAGAAGCTTCTCATAAGTTATAGAGAGTGGTGTGAGGGGTGGCATTTCCGGGCGACTTGGCCCTTCTTGCCTTTGTCGGTGGCCTTGGCCTGTCCGGATGTTTAGTGCTTCCTTCTGTACTACCCTTGGATGACTGTCCGGCAACCAATACTTGCTGGGTGGCTGCCCGTACATCATCTTCAAGCATTGAGTATTTGTTTGCACGTCGAAACAAGTCGTCCATCGTCACGGGAGGCTTTTTAGCTAATGACTCAAAAAATGGAGTGCCTGGACAGATGCTTCGCTTGAAGATCTGTAGGACCGCGTCCATGCTGCAAACTTCCACTTGTAGGACGGCTTGGCCAAATCATTTCACGAATTCCCTTAAGGATTCATTATCCTTCATTTTTATATTTTGCAAGGTGCTGATGTTTTGTTTATGCCGAGCGGAGCATAGGTACTATCCCACGAAAGCTTCTGAGAGGTCTCTGAAATTATCCACCGAGTTAGGAGGTAGGCGATGGAACCATGAGAGAGCCTGTCCTTGTAGACTGGTAGGGAATACTTTGCACAGCAGCGGGTCGTTGCCTATATCGAGGGTCATGAGCTGCCGATAATGCATAATATGGTCGAAGGGGTCACTGCACCCATCATATGTGGAGAACTTTGGTACGAGGAACCCCCTTGGGGGCTCGTAATGAATGATATGGGAGCAGAAAGGTGTGGAGAGCATGTCATCCAGCCTTTTGCTAATGGAGCCGATGGGTGGCTCGTTCGGGGGATTTTTCCCAATGGATCGTACCGCTTGGTGCGGTGGAACGTTCTGCACCATGGGGGTGACCAAGGGGTCACGGTGCAAGAGAACGTTCTGTGGTATGGGGGTGACCGTAGGGTCATGGTGCACTCCCCTTGTGGTGGTTGCTGGTGGCTTGGGCCTGCCAGGCTGCTGGGGTCCTAGTCTCGCACGCATAGCGCCCGATAACTGGGATCTTCTGTCACGCTGTCTCTTTGATGAGAAATGAGTGGAATCCGAGCTCTCTTCACGGGGAGCTCGAGGCATGGGTGTGTGTGGCTCGTGCGGCCTAGCGTTACGTGTTTCAGGGATTGCCTCCGCTGTTCCGGGGTAAATCGACTCCAGATGAGGCCTTGAGTTGGCTACTTGGCCTCTAGAGTGCTGACGACGGGGTGGCCCCGTCGATGATGCCTGGATTCGTAATATTGCATTTTCCTCTCTTAACCTCGTCGTCTCTTGGAGGAGAGTTTGCAGTTGTCGCTCGCTTGCTAACTGCCTTCTTTCGATGGCTTGACGCCATTCAGAATTGTCTTCCTCTCCTCTACCAGATGAACGGCTTTGGGAAGGCATGGCCATCTTTGCTAGTTACTGAATCAACGAAAAAGTTTCCCACAGACGGCGCCAATGTTGAGGCCTCGTATTCTCAATGATCCACGTAGTTGCCAAATGGATGGATGTACGATCTCAACTGTGATTCCTGATTCAGTCGCTCCTGCAAAAGGCGTCCGGACAGGGTGTCCGGACACACCCTCCGATGGTTTTGTCAGCCATGGAAAAAGAGATAAAAGCAATTGGCACAGTTGGCCTTTTACTAGGTATTGAAAGGCTTACCTTCTTCTTTGCGCGAAGGTTTGTATATATAGTTCTTTGGAAATTCTCTCTCCTCCATAAATGATGGAAGGCTTTTTGGTTTACCATGATGCCACTAGGTGGTGGCAGGGACATCCTCATCCTACGAACGACTGTCAGAGATCGTGGAAAGTGACTTGCTGTCACTTCTGTCTTTTCACTCTGCAGGTACTAGGATATGATTTGTGACAGGATGTCAGAATGACGTAGTGAGACATGCTTGGCTTGACCAGTGATTCGGATGAACATATCCGGGTAGAATATGAAAGGTCGCCGGATGAGTAATGGCGGTGGTCCGGATAGGATGTTTTGCGAGTCCCGTGTGCTCTTTATTTCAGGGGTCCGGATAGGAAAGCGCGCCACGTGTACTTTTGGGGAAATTCGGATGTGGATACTCCAGATAGGATCACGTGCCACGTATCGTCAGGGGACGCGTGCCACGTGTCATCAGGGATGGGTCCCTACATATAGGAAGCAGCCATTCATATCTCGGACCCGAAAATCTGAATACAAAAGAATTAAATCCGGACGCCAACCCGAACACTCAAATCCATCCTATACATCATCGCACGTCCGACCCTCCCTGCAAGTCTGTTTCCGGAGAAATAGAAACAAAATTAAAATAAATAAAAGCAAAGGCGAGAAAATGTAGGACTATATATATCATCTCGAAACTCACTCTCACTCGCACATCGTCTCGCGTATTGTGCCTTTGGCTGGTTCGTTTCATCATTCGTTTGTCTTTTTTTGGGAGAGAAGCGAGAGAGAGCGGGAACTCTCGTTTATGTGCGTCGGAGGCTCCCAAAAATGGCGACCTCACAAGCAGATAAGGACTTCATGAAGGAGCAGCACAGCCCAGACGACGTCGTTTCCATCGACCTTCCAGCTCCCCAAGGCTGGACCAAGAAGGTTTTTTTTTCTTTTCCTTTTCCCTTTCTGTTCTCTGCTTTCGAATTCTGTGTTTCAGCTTCTCATGTTGCTTATATGCCCTATTTCGCTCTGTACTTTTCGTTTTTGGATTCTTTCTCGGAGTTTGTTCCAAGTTTGGAGGTTCTTTTTTGGTGGAATTTTGTGCGAGTAAGAGGGTGTGGTGTTCGTTTCCTGGCCTTTAATTCTCAATTTCGAGGTCGAATTGTAATTTTTTAGTTTTTGAGCTTTCACTTGGCTGTATTTGTTGTGGTGTCGTGTGGTGTGGTGTGGTTTGGCTTGTGCTCCCCGAGTTCGTCCACAGGTTGAAGATTTTTCCCTTTTTTTGGTGGAATTGTGTGTGAACGAGATAATATCCGTTTATGTTCTTGTTTTTGCTTGCCCATTTTGAGTTGGTCTTTTATTTATTTTTAGTTTTTTAATCTTTTTCTTTCTCGAATGTCTGTTTGCTCGTTTTGTTTTATGCTCGTTCTTATGTGGTTAGGGTTTTTCTCCGAGTTGTTTAAAGGTTTGGAGTTCTTTTTGGAGAATTGTGCAGCATATGGTGTTGGTTTTCTGGTTTTTGCTCTGAAATATCGAGTTTTGTACTAATTGAATTTTGTGTTTTTAAGAAAATTATTTTTTTGAGTTTTTAAAAATATTTTTTTATAACATTTCTGGCGTGGTTAGGGTTTTTTTCTCCAAGCCAAGTGGGAATTCTACGTGAATGAGAGTATAATTTGTTTGTGTTCCGGTTTTACTTATCAATTTTAAGTAAGAATTGCAGTTTTTGAATTTTTGAATACTTTTTTTATTTTTTATTTTATTTTTTTTTGAGTTTTGGTTGGTGGTTGTTGTTCTGTGCTTGGTCCTTTGAGGTTAGGGATTTTCTCCAAGTACTTTCACAGTTTGAAGCTCTTTTTGGGGAATTGTGCCTAGTAGGAGCATATCTTATTATTATTTTTTTCTGGTTCTTCGTTTTTAATTTTGGGATGGAATTATACCTTTTGCTTTTCTTCAACTTTTTAAAAATTTTTATGGTGTAAATTGTTACTTATTTTGCTATTTGGTGCATGAGAAGCCAATTTGCAGTTATAATAGTTGTTCAGTCTATTGATTGAAATTGCTTTAGGTTGTTTCTTTAATAATAAGGTCACTTTTTTTTTTGAAAGTTTATGGAATATGGAATGTTCTAGATTATTTGGTTTTTATTTATTTAGGACATGGAATGCGTATTTTGTTCTAGATTATTTGGTGTTCATTTATTTAGGGCATGAATCAAGCTGTTATAGTTTTCTGGTTTTCATTTTCATTTAGGTTCCTTAAACAGATAATTCAATATTGTATTTTACTTCTTTTGAAGTTTGCATTTCTATTGATTTAGTATGTTCTGCATTCTATATTGGCACATGCAAGAACCATTCCCGTGCTTTCATCTTTTAAATGGTTTTCAAGTTCAATGCCTTATACATACTCAGTTTGAATTTTATGAGGTCTGTCATTCCTTATAAGACTAGGGTTAGAGAAGCAACTGTTTTTACAAAAGAAGATGATCGGAACTTAATTAGTATAGATTTGATAAAAATTTTAATCATTTCTAATATCTTCTATTTTTGGATGAAGGGTCACAATAAAGAATGAATTTTGTAGTGATTCATGACCTAGTTCATCAATTTTAATTAATGTAATATCATTTATGTGGAGAATCTTAATTGTTTTGCTAATAGTTTTAGGCAGAGTGAAGTATCTTCGTTCTGTTTACAGTTGCTTTTGCTATGTTAGCTTTTAAGATTATTTATTGATATTACAAGAAAATTATAAACCTTTATAAATTGGAATCTATTTGGTAACAATTTATATTCAAGTTTAGACAATTGTATCAAGTAGAGGCCTGAATTAAAATGTGGATTGTTTCATTGTAGTTTCAATTGGAAATTCAAGTCTTATCTTATGATGGACATTGACAAAACATGAGCAAAAATTATTAACTTTTGTGCACTAACACGGATTTTTAAGTGAATTGATATTGATGAAAACTTATGCTAATATGAATTCACACTTCCCTTGGAGTTTTTAAGGTTTGTAGAGTGTAGTTTATCCAAATATGATATTACAAGAAAAGTAGTTAATTAGAATTTTTCTATGGAATAAATAATATTTATATAGAAGTATAGAGTAAATAATATTTTATATAGAAGTTTGAGAAAATATATAGATATGTGTGATAAAGGCCACTACCCCATTACACATGATGAAACACTTGATGACACTATCTTGACCGTATGTGTGGTAATAGGTAAGTTTGAAGGCTATTTCCATCCCTTGTTGGGGCATATGCCAACCATCTCTCTTTTCTATGAAGACGCTTGATGACATTGTCCTAAGAAAACCTCTACTTTGACTTCCACCCAAATTATCAATGAAAAAGGTGTCTTTGATGCTATTTTAAGATGTATTTGACCTAGTATGTATATTGGATTACATAACGTTATATGATATTTCTATTGAGATTGGTGGGTACTTGAAAATTGTGAGAAGGATTGTTGATCCCATAAGTAATGGTCCACCATTTTATTTGAAGATTTATTTTGAATTCGTATATTTTTTATTTTAATAGTAGTTTCAATTCTTAGAATATAATGACCAAATCAAGACTTTTGAAGCCATCTATTATTTAATTAAATTTTTGAAAGGACAGTGGGTGAAGAGCTTACAAGTCAAGTGATGGAAGTTTTCCATCAAAGCATAACTTTTTTTGTACATGTTCTTTAGGTTAAATGAATCATAATTATTATAAACAAGATTTCCAAGCTTAGTAGCAACTTGAACCTATGTCTACATGGTAAACTAGGTGCCGCTTTGACAACTAAGCTAGGAGGCATCACATTCAAGTCTTTTACCAATTATAGTAAAATCCTTGATAAATAAGTGTTCGATAAATTAATAACTCACTTAAATAATAAAATCTTCTAGTCCTAATTCGAGCAAGTGTCTTAAGTTAATAACCTTGCTAAATGCATAAGATATAAATTTTTTAGAAATCCTTAGGGATTGAAGGAAATATAAACTAATAAGTGATGAAGTTCATAAAAAAATAGCAAACAAAATTTCATAATATAGTATTGAGTAGCTTTTCACAACTTCTGTTTTTCACAATTCAACTCTTTTTCAAAACCATCACATATTTGAAATCTTTTTATCCTCTAGGGCATTATATTTTGACACCAAATCTCTTCATTTTAAGAGTCTTTCTATCTTCCATAAATAATAATCATCTCGTCTTTTTTAGAATGTCATGCTTTTATGTATTAACTTTTGATTACATTCATTGTTTTTGAATTTATAAGATATAATATTCTCTCTAAATTAATAAATATTCATTTATCGATGGTTTAATAAATTGTTCATTTATTGATAAATCAATAACATTGGTGAGATAATAATTTCTCGTGGTCCCAAGAGTATTATTTTATAGAGGTTTTACTATATGTATTTTAAGAATATGAACCAATGTGTGCATATATTTGATACCTTGATTTTCTTTGGTGACAATATGGACAAATATTTTCTTCTCTCTCTCTTCCATTCGTGGTTCTTTTGTACGACCATTGCTGAATTCCAATGTGATTGCATATTTCCTCTATGGTTGCGTAAGAATGTTGTAAGACTACAGAAAGATTTTTTGCCTGCATATTGCTGCTGTCCCCCTACCCTCACACCCTAACCCAAGAATTTTATACATTTTACAAGCTTTGGGCTGAGTTTTGAACCTAGTTCCATGGGAAAAAACTGTTTACTGCCTTTGACAAATAAGCTAGGAGACATTGAATTCAAATTTTGATTCAATGTGTACTTAAGGGATGGACAGGGCTCTCATAGGGAACCAAATGTTTACATATTTGATCCCCTAATTTGCTTTGCTGATGATGTGTTCAAATTCTTGGTCTTGTTTTTCTTCTCTTTCCATTTCTGGCTCTTGAATGTGCTCATCACTAATTTTGGTTGTTGATGTCTTTGCCTAGATGGTATAGTTGGTTTAATATGTTACCTTGAATGGCTTATGTGATGGCATATTTTCTTTGGTAGCATATATGATGTACCATAGTCATGTTCTCTTTTCAGCAATTGAATAGTTTTATTAATGTTTCATTTTTTTCTTTGGTTGCCACACAAATATGAGCATTTTAGTTATAATTCCACGTGATATACTTTTTTCTCATTTATCCTTTTTTTTTTTCTTCTCTCTTTTAAGTCAATGCACTTATGAAACTGTGACTGATATATGTTTGCATTCAGCAAGTGCTTGGGGACTCATTTATTTTCATTTCTTTATAATTTCTTTGCAAATCTGCTTTTTTTCTCATGACATTGAGAGATTGGCAAACAATGGAGGCAATCCTATGTGGAATTTATTATGCATTAAACATCAAACTTAATATTAAGTGCAGGAATAATTAATTAATGATGAAAAGATAAATGTATTTTATGGAGGGCACTTCCATTTGGCCCCCAATCACACCATAACTAGGTTCATGATTCATGTAAAGTTTTGCAGAGCCCCCTAAAAGCTGAATGTCAACTTATCGTATTATTGATGATGATCGGTATTATGATTTCTTACAGTATTTAATGGATAAGGTTTTGTAGTTTATGGATTTATATGAATTGTAATTGTTTTATCAAATTCAATTCTTGTGTCTTCAAAATTCAAATACCTATTCAGTGTATCAAATCGGTTAATTTATGGTTATCTTGAATCTCTCTCTCTCTCACTCTCTCTCTCTCTCTCTCTATATATATATATATATATACATACATACATATATACGTGTATATCTTTTACTTTTCTTTTGACAAACACATGAGGCAGTTGGCATCTGGCTTTCCAATCTGGCCTTCATGTTTGTTGTAGTCTTAATATTTTATTATTAGGTTTTGTTTTTTTGATTGGGTGGAAATCTTGCATCAAACCACCTGGGTCAAAGCTGATCTAGCTTCAGTTAGGGTTCGAAATATCGGTCGAGACTGGTATGACTCGACTGAGCCATATTTGCCTCGTCCAAGCTTGCTACGAAACCAATATCCGAGTTAGACTCGGAAATGGTCTGGATCGATTCGGAAGGAGAAGTTGCCTAGAACTTGAGCCTTGAGGAGAATCAATTGCAAATGGTTTTATTCCCATTCACCCAGTTATAGAGAAAGAAAAAAAAAGGGTTTGAAAGAGAAGAAGAGGACGGGGAGGATGAAGAAATGGGTCTTGGATAATGAGGTAATGGATTTACTAAAGAGGATGTTTGGGTATTGCAAATGGTTTTATTCCCATTCACCCAATTTCAGAGAAAGAAAAAAAAAGGGTTTGAAAGAGAAGAAGAGGATGGGAAGGATGAAGAAATGGGACTTGGGCAATGAGGTAATGGGTTTACCCTATGGATGTTTGGGTGAAATGGGTAATGAACATAGTGGTATTTATACAATGGATAATGAATATAATGAGATAAATATAAATATAAATATAATTTATAAGAATTTAATGTAATTACATTTTCAATAAATTACTAGTGTATAAATTAAATTTTATTAGATAACATATTACTAAAAAAAAATTAACAATTACTTGTATCAATATTAAAATGTGATACATAATTTGAATTTTTTTATAATTAATAAAATTTAACGTGAAGATATTAAATAAAAGATCTTTAATATTAAAAACTGATAAACAAATTTTTATATTTATTTAAATAATATTAAATATAATTAAACTTAAAATTTTATAAAAAGTATATTTAATTGCATATATTTTGCGTATCGTCCAATACTGATCTGAGATACTGAGATCGATGTGCCTCATGACTTTCTGAGTCAATGATCGAGACTGCAACTTTGAGTCATGGCTTCAGTCTCTTCTTTTAGGCTTATTAACACTCTCAATGGTGAGAGTATGGTTCTGCATCTATTTTTGAGATGTGACTGTCAAAGCTGAGATCTTCCATTGACTATGACTTCTCATCTGTAGAAAGTGATCTCTGTGCTGAGGTCATCTATAATTGACATGAATGTTGTAGTAGACTTGATCTTTTAAATTTTATACTTTATTTTTATTTTTTTATCTTTTATTATTTTTGAAATTTTATAGAATTATCATATTTGAATTGTTGATTTGGAATCTGTTTCTTTTCCTTTTGCAATTACCATCATTAACATTAGTTCTTATACTGGGTTCTGCAATATTAACCATGGAATTTACTGAATAATATCTCTTGTTTACCTTGCTGCCAAAAATACCAACATGTTAGATTACTTGCTTCCATGTATTAAATTAGTATGGTTATGTCTTCTGATTTGTTTGATCCATCCTTGTCGACGGAACATTTTCTTATGAGTCATTCTCTTCATGTAAGAAAAATACCTCCTTCCTAAATAAATTAGGGGTTCAATAAGAAAAATTAAGGAACCAAAACAACTAAGACAAACTGGTTATTAGTTGTCAAAAATGCATTGCTACTATATTCTAAGGTTCTGTACTTCTTTGTAATGGTTGACATAATATAGCAATTTGTATTGTTGGTCCATTCTCTTTACTTTAAGCTTTGCTAAGGCTTCAGACAAATAAATAAATAAATAAATAAATAAAATCGAACTGCTGAATTTTTTGTCCACTCAAGATTTATTTAAAATAAGATAATGCCTGAAATTAGAATTCAAGTGATTGGTTTTGCCCTTTTGCCTTCTCCACTTCTACTCCCACTTCCCTACATGTCTGCTGAATGTGTTGTGGCCCTTCTCCTCTGATCCTCTTCTTTGGGAATCATCAGGAGTGTTAGGGTTGTAAAGTGCAGAATAATCTTTGGATGTGCTGCCCAATTCTATTACTTGACTTTGGATTTGTTGCTTGGGGCTCTACTCCAAGCAAAGTCATTTTGAGGGAGGATCAGCTTTTGCCTTCTGAGTGAAGTTCCCCTCTTTTGCTTCTATTGTTATCATTTGAAGCATCACCACTTAGAAGATTAATCTGTTGTCCTCCATCTGGCAGGGCATCTCCAACCAGTTCCCAACCTTCATTTATGAGATTCATTATTTCTTCGCCATCATATTAAATGTTGTGCCTTTTTAATGTTTTCAAAGGAATCACCACCCAACATTTGGGTTATCGTCGGGTTTGCCTGACTTGATTAGTTGTTCTCTACTATCATGGAGAGTACGTTTTGTGGGGAAGGAAATAAATTTGGAGAACAGCTTCTTTGTGTATTTTTTGGTGTTTATGGAAGGAAAGGAATCAAAGATTATATGATGGGTTTGAGCTCTCTATTTTGAAGCTCAAAGATATGTTTCTTGAGTTTTGGTTCATGCAGTCTCTGGATGCATTTCGGAAAGGATGAATATCTTTTTTTGGTTTTGTTGATTGGCTGGGGTTGGAGTGGCTGGTCCTTGTAATTGTTTGGTTGCTTGTTTTTATTTTTACTTTTTTCACATTTTTACATTCTGTTCTGTTCTTCATGACCATGCTGTCTTGGTGGCCCTTTGTATTCTTCCCATGGTGCTTGAGTTACATATCTTATTATCTATTTAAAAATGGCAATGCCTTCATAAGATATTTGTCCCTTGTCTACTTTTTATCTTGCTACTAACCAATTTCTCATCAAAGTTTCCCACAATGTAAGATGTTTCAAAAGCCACTTCCTTCCCTGGAGTATGCACCCCCAAGTGATTTTCATCTTTATTGTGGTTTACCTTTAGAACTAGACAGGGATGTAAAAATGGCAGCATGAAGTCTCGCTGAGCTGCCTCATGTTTCTGTAATTATGGGGAGGTCTCCTCATCCTTCTCATGGAATTTTTATCAATAATTAATACATCTTTTGTTTCTAATAATAATAATAATTAAAAAAAAAAAGAAAGGTCTGTCTGAGCCTGACCAATAAGCTGCCTAAGGCTTGCCCTGGGTTTCAATCTCCAGCATGAAGCAGCCCCACCCATCCAGACTCACATGAAAATACCCACAAACACATTCACTGGTCATGATGACTATTGTAAACATGTTCTTGCACTATGTGTCCCTCATTGCAATAGCTGTGTCTCATGATTTCTTGGTGGTATCGAAATTGGATTTTTTTTTTCCTTCCTTTTGTGTTGGATTACAAATGAGGATGCATCTTGATCTAGTGTAACTTGAATCAGCCAAACCTGGTAAATGTATGTTTGATTTCCTTCACATTGGGGTTTTATCCAGTGCTCGTATAATAATATGATATATAGCATATAAAAGATGCACTTTTCTTAGCAATAAATTCTGCTCTCAGACCCTATGATGTAGCATAATGGTCCACTTTTTTAGCATCAAGTTGCTATTGGTCAAAATCAATTCTTCCTGAATTTATTGTATAAGAATCATACGCATATATGTACAAGGTTATTACCGAATTAGGCTGAAATCAGGCTGAGATTTAGGTTGAAATCAAGCTGAGATTCTACCACTTTCTAGCTATAATACAACTGTCCTATAAAGAATAATATTTGACTAATCTAACAGCTAAGTCCTAGGAATATACATGGTAATAAAATAACAGTCAATTTTATCTTTGAAATTAAGTTTGCAGATTTCTAACACTCCCCCTCAAGTTGGTTCAAAGATGTCTTGCATGCCCAACTTGCTTGTCATAGAATTGAAACTTGGTCATGCAATTCCTTTAATAAATCGATCTACCAATCGAAGTTTAGTATGTATGTAAGGAGTCAAACAATCCCAACCTCAAGAGAATAATTAAGTGCCTATCAATTTCGATGTGCTTTGTTCTATCATGTCGAATAGGTTTGTGAGCGATGCTAATCGTACCTTTGTTATCACCAAATAACTTCATAGATTCTTAAATCTCTACTTGAAGCTCCTTTTGTAGAGTATTAATCCACATAAGTTTACAAATTCTTAAGGCCATTGCACGAAACTCAACCTCAATACCTCCAAGTTACCAAATTACCTCTAACAAAGGTGTAGTAACCGGTAATTGACTTTCACTTAGTCAATGACTTGGCTAGTCCACATCTGTATAGACTTCAACATGCAAATGATTATTCTTTGAAAATAGGAGTCCTTTCCCTAGCGTAGCTTTTAGATACCTCAAGATCCTCATCGCAACATCCATGTGTTCTTCAAGGGGAGCATGCATGAACTAGCCCACAACTCCAACAAAATATGCAATGTTTGACTAAGTATGAGAGATAAATCGGTCTTCCCACTAGCTTTTGATATCTCCCCTTATCTACAAGAACACTACCTTCTTTGGTTGCTAACTTTTGGTTTGTATCAGTTGGAGCATCTATGAGTTAACGTCCTATCATACCCGTTTCATTAAGTTGAGTATATATTTCTTTTGAGAGATGTGGATCCCATTCTTTGATCTAGCTACTTCAATGCCAAAATACTTCAGATTTCCCAGATCTTTAATTTCAAATTCCTTGGTCTGCTTGCTCTTCAATTGGTGAATCTCTTCCAAGTCATCACCTGTCACAATAATATCATCAATAGAGACAATAAGTGTGATTAATCTTTTCTTGAGAGACTACTTAATGAACAGTGTGTGGTCATTTTGACTTTGCTAGTAACTGAACTTGAGAATAGATTGAGTAAATCTCCTAAACCATGCTTTTAGAGATTTTTTTTACCCATATAGTGCCTTTTTAAGTCTACCTACTTTCCCTTTGTTGAATTGGTCTTCAAAACCAAGTGGAGGATCCATAAAGACTTATTTTTCCAAGTTTCCGTATAGAAATGCATTCTTCACATTGAATTGTTGGTGAGGCCAATCTTGGTTTGCTACTAGAGATGGTAGAATTCTAATGGAAGTCATCTTTGCCAATGATGCGAACATTTCTCCATAGTTAATTCCAAAAGTCTACATGTATCCTTTAGCTATTAAGCGTGCCTTGTACCTTTCTATGGTGTCATTTGCCTTGTACTTGATAGTTAGCACCCACTTATATCCAACTTAATGTTTCCTTGTAGGCAAATTAGAAATATCCTAGGTTTGATTCTTGTTTAGTGCCTTCATTTCTTCATTTCTTCATTTATGGCTTCTTTCCATTTGGGATCAACAATGGCTTCCTCCACATTCTTTGGGATTGAATCCACAGCTAATTGAGTTGTAAAGGCTTTGTATTTGTTGTTTATCTTGTCATAAGACATAAAATTGGACAAGGGATTTTTGGTACAACATCTTACACCCTTTCAGATTGCTATAGGAATGTCCAGGTCAATATTAAAAATAAGAGTGGATTTGGAAGGATAAAGGATTGAATTTGAAGGATTAGAGTTGGAAATTGTACCTTCTTCTAGAGTGGATGATAGGTTGTGCATAGGGAGAATGGACTCTTGTACCAATCTAGATTCTCGAGGTCTTTAGGAGTAAAAAAGCAGTTCAACATCCTTTTCAACATCTTTTCCTCCTCAGATTGTTTGATTCTCCCCTTTCTTTCATTTTCCCAAGTATGCATAGGTAAGGGAAAAGAAAATGATTGTGGCTGATCTTCATCTTGTGTTCCTCCCTTTGAAGAGCAGTTTTGCGATAGTTTGGCCGGTCTTAAAAAAAACTCACATCCATGATAACAAATTTCTTCCTAAATGGAGGATGAATACACTTATATCATATATTTTTTTTTGGGAGGTGAGTATCCTAGGAAAATGCATTTGATAGCCATAGGATCAAGTTTAGATCTATCCTTATTAGGAACATGAACATATAAACGAAAACCAAAGAATTTGGGAGAAAGAGAATAAAGACCTAGAATATGGGAGGGTATCAAAGCCAAGAGTTTTGGAGGGCATTTTATTTATCAAGTAGGCAACCGTGACTCAAATAAAATCAAGAATCCAATTAGAAATTGAACAGATTTCATAGTCCTTACCATGTG
Source organism: Vitis riparia (assembly GCF_004353265.1). Taxonomy (NCBI): domain Eukaryota; kingdom Viridiplantae; phylum Streptophyta; class Magnoliopsida; order Vitales; family Vitaceae; genus Vitis; species Vitis riparia. Next base: position 22,054 of record NC_048436.1, read on the forward strand.
ATCCAAATTGTGCAAAAGCATAGGAAGATGAAGGCATTTCAGATTTTCCCATGATCTTATATAAATTTTTTTTTTTTTTTTGATAGATGCGATCTTATATAAAATATCAATCTGTTCTTCAGTGAATGGCATGCTCTCAGTAGGTGGAGGATTCATATTAGCATCAGTGGATGCTGTATTTGTAGTAGGTACAGCCTCAGTGTTAAGCACTTTGTTACTTTTAGAGTATCTTCCTCCCTTGTTTCCTTGTTGAGGCCTTCCATTCAATCTCCATCATGTTTTTTAGGTGCACTTTGATCTTTTGTAGAAGTCGCACCACCTTGGATCTTTTTCTCCTCCCATGGTTCCTTTTTCATCCATGATATTCAGAGCAGAAATTTCAATTGATGATGCAGAAGATGTTCTCATCATGACTCCTAACCTAGATTCCTTAAGATGTACAAGGGAAAAAGCTTGCTGTAAAGAAGGGAATGGATTTTTTCCAAGGACATGACTTCTTACCTGATCCAACTTAAAGTTTAGACCGGATTAAGTTAATATCCTGCTGCATATGGCGAAGTTTTTTGAAGTGGAAAAAAAGGCTTTCCAGGTAAAGTTTGAAGGCTCTAATGGGGGACTTTGGATTTCAATAACAGAGAGGAGTCGAGGTTTTGTTGTCTCAATAGGTTTTGGAAAGGAGGAGTTGGAATGGTTGTTGGAGCATTTGAAGAAAGCTGTGGAGTTAGAGGCTTCCAGGGGTTTTATTCGAAAGATTAGGGGCAAGACTAGGACTCATTTGATGAAGATTTGTTTCAATAGTAGAGGGAGATTCATGAAAATTACAGAATTTGTTACAAAGAGGAAACCCTTAATTCTAGTTGTTCCTGAGGGTGTTAAAGGCAATGGGTGGGAAGCCCTTAGGAAGGCGATTTCTTTAGTGCAAGATTCGTCTGATCAAGCTGTAAGAGCCTCGAAGGAGGCGATTGAAGATTCTCAGGCGAGCAAGGGAATTTACAGAGGATGTCAGTCCTATGCAGATGTGGTTGCAGAGGAAGGACCTAGGAACGAAGCTCTGTTGCCAGTTGGAAAATGGGCCAGAGTTGTAATTTGCGAAAGTAAAGGAAAAGTTCAAGATTGATTTTATGTAGGAAAATCTATTACGAGGATGATGGGTACGAAAGGAATGGTGTTTGTAACCCCTTTTTCTGCTTACAATGGGTGTTTTTTTGTGGATTCTGCAAGGAGAGCTGATTGGTTCCAAGATCAGGGGAGTTTAACAGTGAGAGGAGGTTCTATTTTTCTGAGGAGATGGTCGCCAAGAGAAAATACAGTTGTACTCGGAAAATTTAGAAGGGGTTGGTTAGAACTAAGAGGCCTTCCTTTTCATTTGTGGGACGAGGATCAACTGAGATACATTCTGAAGAAGTGGGGGAAGGTAACGAAGGTGGCACGGGACTCTCTGAAGCTTGTAGACTTGTCGAAGGTAAAGTTGTTGGTGGAGATGCTTCCAAATGTCGTGCTACCTGCGTTGATAAAGGTGGAAGATGGGACCTAGTCATTCACGGTTGCAGTTTCAGTCATCGGAGAAATTGAAGAAGACGACCTTTTCAGGTCTAAGTCAACTCGTAGCAAGGACGAGTTGATGTTAGCGGGAGGTTGCGCCTCTCAAAGGCCAAAGGATGCTGAGGGGCTACGTGCTATTACTAAGGATAATGAGTGCTACAGTTGGAGGCCTCTTCCTCGTTCCCGTTCCTATTCTCGTTCTTCAAGTTCAAATTTGGCTTCCAAAACGGAGAAAGGCAGGGGAGGGAATCTCTTGGGCCTAGTGGTGGGAAGCCAAATGCCTTGTTAAAATCCTGATCTGTTAAGGCCCAATTTGGGGCAAAAAGTTTTGGGCCTCCTGTCGGTCCAGCCCACGAAACAAAAGCAAGGTTTTCTAAGGGCGGCCCTGTAGCGCTTTCGTCCTCAAAGCTTCAGTACTCAAATTCTTCCGCAAAGGAGGTCCTGTCGATTGTACACTCTCAAGAGTCGTCAAAGATAAAAGACCCCTTAACCTCTACAAGGCGCAAAGTAAGAAACTGGCCTCCAAGCCTAAAGGTGTCGCCTTTTGCACCGAAACGTAAAATAGATGGGGGTGTTTCAGGGGAAGAAAATCTAGCCATTTTTTAGGGCAATTCAGTCTTCAATCAGGGCGTTTCTTCTTCTATTCCAGAAATTTCCATAGATTTCACCGTGGAGACAGAGAGAGACGAAGGGCTTTCGCGTTGCAGTTTGACAAACAAGGTGTGTCTTCCTCTCTCAGCTTCTTTTGAGAAAGGCCATCCTTTGGTTGGGGCTTTTGTTCTAAAATCTCTTCTCGTCTCCTCTGTTTCTGCTTTTCACTCTTTTCGGTGCCAACCCATTTCTTCGATTCCGCTGGAGTCAAACCTTGCTTCTCATGTTGTTCCCTTTTCGAATTTTCCTAGTGATGAGTTTAGTCGTCTTGTTGGTGTGCCCATTTCGGAAGGTATGGCGTCCCCCTTAGAAGCCTCTAACCAAAATTTTAAAGACTAGTCTTTCCTTAGGGAACCACTTAGTAGCCCAGAGGAGCTTTGCGTCTCAGGTAGGGTGTCCTCCCTAGAGCCTCACCCTCCTGTTGGAAGGTTTTTAGATTGAGGGCATCACGCCCAGGAAGATGGTCAAGGTTCAATCGATTTTGGAGAGTTTGAGGATTAGAATTGTCAGAGATAATGGAAAAGGTGCAACAGTAGAGAGTAGGAGTACTCTTTCTGTGGACAAGGTGTATTTCAAAAGGAAGAGGAAAACTAGTTGTGGAATCCAAGGAGAGGCTTAGGTCTGGTTGCAGTTTGTGCTGAGTTTTTTTTTTTGTTTACATGAAGATCTTAAGTTGTAATACAAGAGGGTTAGGTTCTAAGAAGAAAATGAGGATTGTCAGAAATTTTTTAAGTTCTCAAAATCTAGATGTTGTGATGCTTCAGGAAACAAAGAGAGAAATTTGGGATAGGAGGTTTGTGAGTAGTGTTTGGAAAGATAGAAGCATGGAGTGGGCTGCTCTTCCTGCTTGTGGGGCTTCAAGGGGGATTGTGATTATATGGGATTCAATTAGGTTAAAGTGTACAGAGAAGGTGTTAGGGTCTTTCTCTATAACTGTGAGGCTGGATTCTGGTGAGGAAGGGTCTTTTTGGTTAACTTCAGTGTATGGCCCAAATAAGCCTTTGTGGAGGAGGGATTTTTGGTTAGAGCTTCAAGACCTGTATGGTTTGACTTTCCCAATGTGGTCTGTAGGAGGGGATTATAATGTAATTAGGAGGATCTTTGAGAAACCGGGTGATTCTAGGTTAACATTCAACATGAGGTGTTTTGACGAGTTTATAAGGGAGAGTGGTTTGTTGGATCCCCCTCTAAGAAATGCAGCTTTTACTTGGTCAAACATGCAAGTTGATCCTATTTGCAAGAGGTTGGATAGGTTTTTGTTTTCTTCTGAGTGGGATTCTTTTTTCTCTCAAAGTCTTCAAGAGGCGCTTCCTAGATGGACCTCAGATCATTACCCAATTTGTTTGGAAACTAATCCTTTAAAATGGGGTCCGACTCCTTTTAGATTTGAGAATACGTGGTTGCTCCATCCTAAGTTTAAGGAGAATTTTAGAGATTGGTGGCAAGAGTGTACAGTTGAAGTTGGGAAGGTCACAAGTTCATGAGGAAATTAAAGTTTGTTAAATCAAAGTTGAAAGACTAGAATAAAGTGGCCTTGGAGATTTAAGAGAGGAAAATTTTCATTCTTTTGGACTTAGGTAGAATTGATCTAATTGAACAAGAAGGGAATTTGAATCTTGATTTGTTATCAGAAATGACCTGAAGAAGAAGGGAGTTAGAGGATTTGTTATTAAAGGAAGAGGTTCATTGGAGACAAAAATCTAGGGTCAAGTGGAAAAAAGAAGGGGATTGCAATTCTAAGTTCTTTCATTGAATGGCCAATGGAAGGCGAAGCAGGAAGTTCATTAGGTCTTTGATCTCTGAGAGGGGGGTGACTTTAAGCAACATTGAGGTTATCTCTGAGGAGATTGTAAATTTCTTTGGGAAACTCTATTCCAAACCCGAAGGTGCTTCTTGGAGGGTTGAAGGGTTAGATTGGGTCCCTATTTCTGGACAGAGTGCGGTTTGGCTGGACAGGCCTTTTTCTGAAGAGTAGGTACAATTGACAGTTTTCCAATTGAATAAGGAAAAGGAACATCGGGATACCTGGAAGCCTCCTCCAACAACGCCTCGTCGGTGAGCTTCAGATGAACAGGACGCGACCCCCCGTCGACGACAACTTCAATAGCAAGGAACTCCATTTCCATCCCCACAACACCCCTCGTAGACTCTGCAGGAACCCTAGATGGGGAGCATAGTTGTGAAAGGTGCGCCAAGGCTCGGGGCGGCGCAACGCCATCCTCTGATGCCTCGCCTGAAGGCAAGCGACACCCCTTCACAAAGGCGCCGCTTAGGCGCGACGCGATCGCCTGACCCGCAAGGCGCGATGCGATCGCCTGACCCGCAAGGCGCGATGCGATCGCCTGACTCGCCTCCGGCTAGGTACGCCCTCCTTCTCCTTCTTCTTCTTCTTCTTCTTCTTCTTCTTCTTCAAGTAGTTGGGTTGCAGAGGGTTAGGGCTGAGCCCTAATTTTTTCTTTTTACTTTGTGGGTCCAAAATGACGTTGTTTATGGTCACTGTTCTTTTAAAATAACAGGGCCAAAACGGCATCGTTTTGGCCCTTTTTAATTTTAAAAGGAATAGGCCAAAATGTTTGGAGCGTGTTCCTTTAAAAAAAAAATACAGACCAAAACGACGCCGTTTTGGCCCTATTTTCCTTTCCAACCCCATTTTCTAATATTTTTCAACCCGACACCACTCCCAATCGTGCCCTAGCCTTATCTGTACAGTGGAGAAGTGAAGAAGAAGAAGAGGAGGGGGGGGGGGGGGGGGGGGGGGGGGGTGGAAATAGAGAAAAAATAGTCATGTACCTTCAAGGACCTTGATATTTTTCTCTTTTCTTCACTTTTCTACATTTTTTTCCGTTCTTATCTCATAACTCTCATTGGCAATTTTAAAAAAATATATATAAATATTGTATTTTGACATGAAAATTTTACTAAATAAAAATAAATAAACAAAAAACACTCATATGCGTATTTTTCTTAATGTGATGTGCATTTTTTTTTCAATTTTTTTTTCTTAATTTAATTATAATTATTTTATTGTAGTATAGATAATTTGTTTGTAAGATGGATAATGAGAGTGAAACTCAAGTGGACTCTAGTGCAAGTGGAAGAAGAGATCCCGGATGGAAATATGCACGTTTGATTAATAAAAAAGATTTGAACACCATCATATGCATTTTTATTGATAAAGTAACCAAATGAGGCATATATAGACAAACAACATCTTGTTGGTGGATATTGAAATGCTAAAAAGTGTAGAAAATGTCCGGAACATGTTAGAGAAGAAATGGAAGAGTATATGAGTTCCAAGAAAAATCAAAAAGAGCAAATGAATATGGGGAGCGAAGATGTTAATGAAGATTTGTTTGGTTTGGAAGATGAAGATTTTGGTGAGGAGATTGATAGTAGAATGAATGTCACCAACATTTCTAGTGGAGGTAGTAACCGAGGAGGAAGTGATGGTAGGATGTTTTCTTCAAAAAAACCAAGACAAAAAGATCCTATGGATCATTTTTTCACTCCTAATGCAGAGATGGTTGTTCAAAATCGAAGGAGTGAGAAGATGAATCAAACTACCATCAATGATGCCTACAAAAAGGAAGCAAGAGAAAGAGCTTGTATGCTTATCACAAGGTGGATGTATGAGGCTGCTATTCCATTTAATGCAGTCACATATCCGAGTTTCCAACCAATGATTGAGGCTATTGGCCAATATGGTGTGGGTATGAAGGGACCAAATTTTCATGAGGTAAGAGTTACTAACCTTAAGAAAGAATTGACTCTCACAAAAGATTTGATGAAAGATCATATGGTGGAATGGGAAAAAAATTTCAATTATGTTGGATGGATGGACTGATAGGAAAGAGAGAACTTTGGTGAACTTTTTGGTTAATTGTTCAAAGGGAACCATATTCATGCAATCCATTGATGCTTCTTCAATGATTAAGACGGGAGAAAAGATGTTTGAGTTACTTGACAAATGGGTAGAGCAAGTTGGTGAGGAGAATGTTATTCAAGTTATAACAGATAATCACTCAAGTTATGTGATGACAGGTAATAAATACTATTTCTTGAATTTTTATTTACTTTTGAAATTTGAATTATTTATCTTGAGAACTTTGTAAATTTGTTATCTACAATGTCACATAAGGAGGTTGTTAGAATTAAAGCGCCCGCATTTGTATTGGACACCATGTGTTGCACATTGCCTTGACTTGATGTTGGAAGATATTGAAAAACTACCAAACATCAAGAGGACATTGGAGAAGGCTATATCACTAAATGAGTATATTTATAATCGCTCAGACCTACTCAACATGATGAGGCGGTTTACTAGACAAAGGGAATTGCTTAGGCCTGCTAAGACTCGGTTTGCAATTGCTTTCATCACATTATCGTGATTGCATAAACAAAAAACAACTTGAGGAAGATGTTTACAAGCTCAGATTGGTCAGATAATAAATGGGCAAAAGAGCAGAAGGGGAAAACTATAGCCAACATAGTTCTAATGCCTTCATTTTGGAACATTATTGTGTTTTGCTTAAAGGTTTCGGGTCCCCTAGTTCGTGTGCTTCGTTTGGTTGATGGTGAAGAAAAAAGCTCCTATGGGATACATCTATGAGGCCATGAATAAAGCTAAGGATACAATTGTGAGAAGTTTTAATGGAAATGAAGAAAAGTACAAAGAAATCTTCAACATCATTAATAAGAGGTGGGAGATTCAGCTTCATTGGCCTTTGCATTCAGCATGGTACTTTTTGAACCCGGAATTTTTCTATGATAAACCAAAAATAGAGCATGATGCAGAGATTATGAGTGATTTGTATAAATGCATCTTAAGGCTAACAAGAGACCCTGCTAAGCAAGAAAAAGTTGTGGTCGAAGTGAGTTTGTACACAAATGCCCAAAGACTATTCGGGAATGAGTTATCTGTTAGGACAAGGAAGACTAGAGCACCAGGTTAGTTATTTAGTTTTGTTTATTTAAATGATTAGATTGTATTTTTACTAAAATAGGTGAATTGTTTCACTAAATTGTTAATATCTATACTACAGCTGAATGGTGGGCTGCATATGAAGCTTCAGCTCCAAATTTGCAAAGGTTTGCAATGAAAGTCCTCAACTTAACATGCAGTGCATCAGGTTGTGAACGGAATTGAAGCATCTTTGAAAATGTAAGTGATCAAAATAATTATAAGTAATAGTTTAATAGAGTTTTGAATGTAACTGTTGAGAGAGAGAGAAAGAAGAAAGACCTTGATTTTCATTAATGTAATAATCTACTTACAATTGAGAAATATATATATATACAAGGTTAAGAGTCCTACAAGGCTAAGAGTCCTAACTACCATACATGTGTCCTACCATATATGTGTCCTATATTAACAAGGAAAGGTTATACACTATAAATACATTATATTCAACACTCCCCCTCAAGCTGGAGCATATACGTCATATGCACCAAGCTTGTTACAAATATATTTAATCCTAGGACCTCTGAGAGATTTAGTGAAGATGTCAGCTAGTTGATCATTTGAATTAACAAACCTTGTAGCAACACATCCTGATGCGATCTTCTCTCTAATGAAATGACAGTCAACTTCAATATGTTTGGTCCTTTCATGAAAGACTGGATTGGATGCAATATGTAATGCGGCCTGGTTATCACATATGAGTTTCATCTGTTCATCCTTTCCAAATCTCAACTCTCGAAGAAGATGTCTCAACCATATGAGTTCACATGTTGCCAAAGCCATAGCTCGATACTCGGCTTCAGCGCTAGATCTGGCCACTACATCTTGTTTCTAACTCTTCCAAGATATTAGATTACCTCCAATAAAACACAGTACCCTGAAGTGGAACGTCTATCTGTGGGTGAGCCAGCCCAATCTGCATCTGTGTAACCAACAACCTGAGTATGACCTCTGTTCTCGTACAGCACACCTTGGCCTGGTGTACTTTTGATATATCGAAGAATGCGGATTACAGCATCCCAATGGCTATCACATGGTGGCTGTAGGAATTGACTAACAACACTCACAGGAAAAGAAATGTCTGGACGAGTAATGGTGAGATAGTTCAATTTACCTACAAGCCGTCGATATCTCCCGGGGTCTCCTAAAGGCTCCCCTTGTCCTGGTACAAGTTTGACATTCGGATCCATAGGTGTGTCTACTGGTTTACAGTCTAACATACCGGTTTCTTCCAAGATGTCTAAAGCATACTTCCTTTGGGAAAGGACCACAGCAGAACTGGATTGAGCTATCTCAATTCCCAAGAAATACTTGAGTTTCCCCAAGTCTTTGGTCTGAAAGTGGGTAAAAAGGTGTTGCTTTAGTTTCTGAATACCATCCTGATCACTGCCTGTAATGACGATGTCGTCCACATAAACAACCAGATAAATACACTGCCCCAAAGAGTTATGATGATAGAAAACTGAATGGTCTGCTGTACTGCGAAGCATGCCAAACTCTTGAACAACAGAACTAAAACGGCCAAACCATGCTCAAGGAGATTGTTTCAAGCCATATAGAGAACGGCGTAACCTGCATACTAAACCAGACTCCCCCTGAGCAACAAAACTAGGAGGTTGCTCCATATAAACCTCCTCGGCAAGATCACCATGAAGGAAGACATTTTTAATATCCAATTGATAAAGAGGCCAAGAACACATGGCAGCCATGGAGAGAAGCAGACGGACAGAAGCAATCTTGGCAACAGGAGAGAATGTGTCACCATAATCAGAACCATAAACCTGAGTATAGCCTTTAGCAACTAAGCGGGCCTTAAGGCGATCAACCTGACCATCATGACCAACCTTAACTGCGTAGACCCAACGACAGCCAACGGTAGATTTACCCGAGGGTAAAACAACAAGATCCCAAGTGCCATTAGAGTGTAGAGCAGCCATTTCATCCACCATTACCTGTCGCCAGCCTGGATGGGAAAGAGCTTCATGGGTGCTCTTTGGAAGAGAAACAGAGGATATAGCAGAAACAAAAGCAGAATAGGGTGAAGATAATCGATGATAACTCAAAAAATTGTAAATAGGATGAGGATTACGAGTAGAGCGAGTACCTTTCCGAACAGCAATGGGTAAGTCATTAGGAGAAGGCAGAGCCGGGGTAGGTGAAGCCGAAGGGATAGGAAGTGAGTCAGCAGGTGCCTCAGCAAAAGGGAGAGGAGCAACGACACGAGGGCGACGATGATAAACCTGAAGTGGTCGAGGAGGCATAGCATCAGGTGGGGAGACAATGGGAATAGGCAAGACTTCAGAAATAGGAAGAGACTCAGAAGTGGTGGAAAAGAATGGTGAGTCCTCAAAGAAGGTGACATCAGCGGAGATAAAGTATCGATGAGTCTCAAGGGAATAACAACGATAACCCTTCTGAAGTCTGGAATATCCCAAGAAGAGACACTTCATGGCTTTGGCGGAAAGCTTGTCCTGTCCAGGAGTGAGAATATGAACAAAGCAAGTACAACCAAAGACACGAGGAGGAAGGAAATAAAGTGGTTGGTCAGGGAAGAGAAGGGAGTGAGGAATCTGATCATGTAAGACAGAGGAGGGCACACGATTAATCAAATAACAAGCGGTAAGAACAGCGTCCCCCCAAAAATGAAAAGGAACATTACTGTGGAGGAGGAGAGTACGAGCTGTCTCAACAAGATGTCGATTCTTGCGTTCAGCTACCCCATTTTGTTGAGGAGTATGAGCACAAGAAGACTGATGAAGAATCCCATGATGGGACATAAACGAAGTAAATGGTGCTGAAAAATATTCCCTAGCATTGTCACTGCGTAACACACGAATAGAAATATTGAACTGGGTTTGGATTTCAGCATAAAATTTCTGGAAAATAGAGAATAACTCAGCTCGATTTTTCATTAAAAATAACCAAGTACATCGAGAATAGTCATCAATGAAAGTGACAAAATACTGAAATCCTAAAGTAGACGCAGTCCGACAAGGACCCCAAACATCAGTGTGGACAAGCTCAAAAGGAGACTTTGCCCGATTATTCAAACGCTTTGGGAACGAGACACAAGTATGTTTTCCAAGCTGACATGACTCACATGGAAGTGACGATAAAGTGGAAAAACAAGGGACCATCTTCTGGAACTTGGAGAGACTAGGGTGGCCCAGACGATTGTGAATGAGGAGAGGAGCATCAGTGGAAATGCAAACTGCAGGAGATGAATCCGAGGTGAGGTGATAGAGGCCTTGAGACTCACGTCCTATGCCAATCGTCTTCCCCGTACTCCGGTCCTGCAAGGTTACAAATTTATCAGAAAAGGTAATAGAGCAATTAAGAGTACGAGTGATTTTGCTGATGGAAATAAGATTAAAAGGACATTCAGGAGTATAAAGGACAGAAGTGAGAGGTAGAGAAGGTAGAGGAAGGGCCAAACCAATACCTTTAACCACAGTTTGAGAACCATTAGCTAAGGTAACAGTAGGTAAAGCAGAGGTAGTAGTAATAGAGGAGAAAAGATCCTTATTACCAGATAAGTGATCAGAAGCTCCAGAATCTAGAATCCAGGGTCTAAGAGAAGATGTGTGGGTAAGGCAGGCAGAGGCATTACCAGGCTGGGCAACAGAGGCAACAGAAGCCTGAGATGCGGAAGAGCTCGGAGGCTGAGGCAGCGGAGAATCAGAGGACTGGGCCACATGGGCAGTGCGAGGAGGTCGTCCATGTAACTGATAGCAACGATCGCGAGTGTGGCCAAGTTTATTGCAATAGGTGCAATGAGGACGTTGACCTCTACCTCGGGTACCACTGCGGCCTCCTCGAGAGCTAGTTTGAGAAATTAACACAGAAGAATCTGAAGTGCTATCAGATGGCAAAGTCTGAGTGGAGGAGATACGGAGGCGAGCAAACACATCATCCAAGGACGGAACTGATGAACTACCAAGAATCTGATCGCGGACAGGCTCAAGATCCGGACGGAGGTCAATAAGAGTAAGAACCATGAAGAACTGGTCAAGCTGTGTTTGTTGAGCCCCAACATCAGGAGTAAGAGGCATCACAGTCAAGAACTCCTCCTTAAGAGAGGCAATCTGGCCAATATAAGTAGATAGATCCAAGTCCTGTTGGCTGAGATGGACAATAGCAGAAGCCACCTTATAAAGACGCTGGACATCATTCGTATATAATCCTTTGGCCTGAGTCCAAAATTTAAAACAAGTTTTGTAGGCCCGAAGATGAAGAAGAATCTTGGGATCAACCGATTGCCATAATACACTACATAACTGTGCATCTATCTTCCTCCACTGTACGCGGTCAACCTCAGGGATATCTGCCTCCTGTGTAATCAAGTGATCCTCATATCCTTGACCCATAAACCAAAGTTCAACAGAGGCAGACCAGGAAAGATAATTGTCACTGCCAACCAATTTTTCCGAAGTAATCATAGGAGAGCCAGATATAACAGCGGAAAAAATGGAATTTTTAGTAGTCATATCTACTTATTTGGAGAATGAAGTATGTTTGGATCGAAGAGAGCCCTAATATGGCTTCAGATTGCGGCGTGGCACCACCGAAAGGTAGAAGAACACTTCCCAAGGCACGTGCAGGGATTGGAGTGGAGAAAAAGTAGTCGGAGCTTCGCCGGAAAGACTGTTTGGAGGGCCGACGGAGACAAAAATCCCCAAAAGAGGTATGTGCAGGGCTCGGATGGGAGAACCAGGGAGGTAGGGAGGCTGGTCGGCGTCAGGCGAAGCTGGAGGAGGAGGCGCGTCGCCGGAAAAGGCCTCACGCGCCCTCACGCGCCGGCGCGTGAGATGCAGCCGCCGGCCGGAAAAGTGCGCGTGGGCGGCGCGTGGAGGCTCTTTTGGTGCTGGTGCCTTCACAAAAGTTGGAGATCTCCTCCAGGCGCTCCTTCTGGTATGGTCGGTGTCGGAAAAATACGTCGCCGGAAAATTCGCCGGAAAAGTTCGCCGGCGGTGAGTGGTTTCTGTCGACGATCCGAATGACCGGAAAGTATTGGGAGATGGGGAAGGTGACCGGAATGAAACACGGTCACCGGAAGGTTTCCCGGAGTTGATGACACGGGAAACAGGAAAGAATTAGGTTTTCTTCCTTGGCTCTGATACCATGTTGAGAGAGAGATAAAGAAGAAAGACCTTGATTTTCATTAATGTAATAATCTACTTACAATTGAGAAATATATATATATACAAGGCTAAGAGTCCTACAAGGCTAAGAGTCCTAACTACCATACATGTGTCCTACCATATATGTGTCTTATATTAACAAGGAAAGGTTATACACTATAAATACATTATATTCAACAGTAACTTAAAAGTTAAAACTTTAAAATATATTTATGAGCTTATGAATTTTTGTTGATTCATAGCAAGAGGAGAAATAGGTTAGACCATCAACGCTTGAATGATTTAGTATACATTAAGTATAATCAAGCCTTGAAGATAAGATACAATGAACGTAACACCATTGACCCAATTTCTTTGAAAGATATAGATGATAGCAATGCATGGTTGATAGGAAGAATGGAAAATGAGGATTCTCATGGAGGTGCACAAGAGGATTTTGTATTTCATGATGATAATTTGACATGGGGTGATGTTGCTAGAACTACTGGAGCTGAGGAGGCCAGGTTTGATATTAGAGCTAGAGCTAGAGCAAGCTCAAGCATAATACCACCAACGAGGGGAATAGCTTCAAGTTCTAGAACTTTGCCTTCTCATTCTCTAATAGATGAAAATGAAGATGGAGACATGGTTGATTCAGCTGATGAAGAAGATGGGGAAGGCTACGAATGTGGTGATGGAAATGATGATGATGATGATGATTTTGTTGATTTAGAGGAGTGATGATTGCTTGTTGTGGACAAATTTGTTATTTAAGTGTTTTTTAATGATGTTTTTGAATTGTGGACAAATTTCATGTTTTGGACCTTTTGGTTTGGAAACTTTGGATTTGGATATGTATTAGGCTATTAGCAATATGGATTTGGATTTGTTTTTATGCTTGGAGTTCTTTATTTTTATGTTTTTTGTTGATTAAATTGAAGTTTTGGATGATATTTGATGATTTATGTGTTTAGGACAAATAAATGATTGTTAAATTTGATTATATTATATAAAAATATATATGTAAATTAGGGTGCGCCTCACTTCACTAAAGCCCGCATCTTAGGCGCGCCTTGCGCCTTAGGCTCCAGGACTACTTTGCGCCTTGGTGCGCCTTGAGCCTTTTATAACTATGATGGGGAGACTCCCCAAAAAGCCCAATTGGGCCTTATTAAAAGTGGGCCCAAAAGGCCCCACAGAACTGACACCCAGGTCTGCCTCCACTGGGTTGGCTGGAATTGGGCCTTTGGCCCATTCCTCTCCACCACTTATATCCAAAACACCACTATCTTTGTGAGCCTCCCGACTTGCTGTCCTAGGCCCAAGCCCATTCACGGAAGAGTCTAGAACACCTGCACTAGCCAGTCTACCCCCTGCCCCCGCTGCAACCCTATGCCTTCTGCCACACTCAACCTGCGCATCTGCCCCTCGATATTGATTTCCAATTTGAACATCCCCCACGCTATTGCCAGCGCGTGCCTCACCCCCACCTTCATTCCTGACCTCCTGTCCCTCAAATTTATGCCAAATAGACCTTGGCACTACCTGAGAAACCCAAGGGGGGGTTTCCCACCACAGACTAACCGCCCAGTAGAAATTCCTGGCTACTACCTGCAACGAACCAGGCATAATCTTCCCAGAGGCTTTCACCAAAATACGAGCCTACTGCAACTATTAAAAGAAAGTTGTTTCCTCATCAACAACTATGAAACCCCCACAACTCTCTCCAATACTCTTGAACACCTCTCTACTCCAAAGGTGAAGAGGAAGCCCTACAACCTCCACCCAAACTTCCTTGACATGTCTCCCATTCCACAAGGACCCCACTTCAGGTCCCCATTTCTGCAGTAGAAACTCCCTATCCTTAAAACGTCTGCTGCCTTTTAAAAGCACCGAATCAGCTTCACATTTATTTTCAAATTCAAACAGCACAAGGGCCACACCTAACCTGGAAATATTTAAATCTCCCTTGAAAGACCACCTTTCAAACACCCACTCCTTCATGGCAGCCAAAGGAGGAACGGACTCAAAAACTTTCCCCAAAGCAGCCAACCAGGCAATGACTTAACTACTCTTCCCTACAAGACAAGTCACGGTCCCCTACATGCACCCATAAAGAATCCTTTGTTTCCTCTATCTTCACTCTCGCGACTTCTACATGCACTCCTTTCCCTTTCTCTTTCTTTTTGAAACTATAGCCATTCTTTTCAGAGATGGAAGTACCCAAATCACCTTTGCTCAAAGTTAGAGTGGCAACTCCAAGGGCCCTCAACTTGTGAGCCAACAGAAACCATCCTCCTACTAAGCCTTTTCCTTCCAGAAAAACAATGCAAAACCTTTTAGCTTCCAAATCTCTCACTGAACAAAGTAAAAACCTCCCAACTACATTTGAACGACACTCAAGCCTAAACTTTCTTCCTCCTTCCCAAACTTTCAGACACCTCGAGCTTGACTCTCCTCTACACCAAGCTTCCACAACTTACAACAACAAGCTTAAGCCCTTTTCTCCAAATCTTATCTAAGAGGAGAAGCCTTTACTCCTTTCCAAAATAATCCCTTTCTTTTTACCTCAGACCTCTTCAATGGAGATTTCGAATGTCTTGGATTCAACAGCAAACCAACACTTACCACCTTTCGAGACTCCTCTCCCCTCCGAGAGAGCAGCCATCTCCTCTTTGCCACAATATACTTTATTAAATAACCAAACAAGAATCACCCTACATAATATTGGAGAAACTGGGAACCTTCAGCCATAGTTATTAATGTTTGGAGATATATAATTAGTTTGAAAATTCTCATTCCTACAATAGTAAACGTCATTTGTGTAATGTACCCTAGGCTCTCTGATTCCTTTAAAATGCATGTTAGCGCATTATCTTCTGCTGAGGAAGTTGAAAAAAAAAAAAAAAAAAAAAACAATGACAATCAAATAGCTAGATCCAAGCAAAGTGAGAATCTAGAAAGAATCCTATACCCACTCTCCTGTCTTATCATGTTGATATGGGTACGCTGGGTAAAGTTTGAGGATTCGGGTAAACATAGAAGAGTGTGAACAGAGTGATTTGAAGCTGCTAGTTTCCTTTCTCATGTAAAATTTTTTGTTTGTATTTGGATCCATTATCTCCCCTGGTAGAATACAACAAATAAACTTTTATTTGTTTAAGTACTTGTGATAACTACTTGGTATGGTTTGGATCATTCACCTGAATATGGTGATATTATCCATTTTTTTCCTCTCTCTCTCTCTCTCCCCCTAATATTTGTTGTTTCACCTTTTTCTTTTTCATGAAAATCAATTTGGTTGTTGGTTGTCTTGCCTGCTTTGTTACCTGATAACTTTTGCTCAGGTTTGTACTTGGTAAAAATTTATTATAGTTTGGATCAGTCACCTGAATATGGTAATATTATCCATGGCACTTAGGTGGTGTTTGTTTTTTTGGCTTTTGCTGAAAGCAATTTAATTTTAGAATTTAGGTTGTTTGTTTTTTTACTTTTTCATGACTTATTATAAACTTTTTGCTAAATAGAAAAAGTCAAAATATGTAACTTTTTCTAAATAGAAAAAATAACATATTGATTTTTTTTACTTTTTAATACTTAATAAAAATAAAATACTATAAAAACAAACAACCTAATATTTAACACTATCAAGCATTAAAGTTCTATTTAGAATTAAGTAAAAAAACAAACACCACCTTAGTTTGCCTTTCTCTCTCTCTCTCCCCCTATTATTTTTTGTTTCATCTTTTTCTTTTTCATGAAAATCAACTTGGTTGTTGGCTGTCTTGTCTGCTTTGTTACCTGTTAACTTATGTTCAGGTTTCTACTTGGTAAAAAATTATTTACAAGTGGTCTAGAGGACTCCTATTATTCTCATGGTTTTTGTTCCTATTCCTAGAAAGATAATGCAACAGAGAAAAAAGAGTGAAAAATGACGAATCTGAGCATTGGGGCAGCCCATTTCTCTATAAAAAAAAAAAATGTCTAGGGTTGCTTTTCTTCATTATGGCTTTATTGGTTTCCTTTTTGAATTGAAGTTTTCTTTATCTGCATTTACAGTTCACTCCAAAGAAAGGTGGGACCCCTAGGAGGAATGAAATAATTTTTGTTTCACCCACAGGTGAGGAGATCAAGAATAGGAGCCAATTAGATCGGTTTCTCAAATCTCATCCTGGAGGTCCTTCTTGCTCTGAATTTGACTGGGGCACAGGTACTTGGCTTCTTCTTTCAGTGGTGCATGTGTATATGCAATATGCACATAAAAAGCAATTAAATGAATCCCTTTAATGGGTAAAATCTCCTGGAATTTTCTTGTGAACAGGTGACTCTCCAAGGCGGTCTGCCAGAATAAGTGGGAAATCAAAGGCGACAGAGACACCAAGAACTAAGCCACCCAGGAAGAAGCAAGCAAAGTCAAATTCAAAGGAGGGGGTAAAGGGGAAAAATGATGATACCAATGGGGAAGGTGAGGTTACTGAAAAACAAGCTGCTGCAGCTGCTGATGGAACTGAAGCAAGTGAAGAAGTGGAAATGAAAGATGTTAAGGATGTAGGGAAAAAGAGCAAAGTAGAGGTTGCTGCAGCTGAGGATACTGAAAATGACTCTCAGCTGAAATCCGATGAAAAATTTGATGAAATGGACATTGGGCAACTGCAGAATCAGGAAGTTGATAATAAGACAGATTCTGATCCAAAGGAAGAAACTGATGAGAAACTAGAGGGGGAGCCTGATATATCACCAAAACTGGAGAGTAAGGAAGCAGTTGATAAGACAGAGGGAAAAGAGGCTGGGAATAAATCACTGCCTGAACCAGGGCAGGATGAAAAAAAGGAGGAAGAGGAGAAACAGCCAGCAGACCTGGAAGCACCAGCGAGCCTAACAGAGAAAGAGGGGGATGTTTTAAAAGATGCAGTTGCTGAGGTGGATGCCAAGCTTGAAGAGAAATGTGAGGCCAAAGTGGGACAAGAGGAGAAAGAAGCCTCAACTGAAAAGAGGGGTGAGTGGGGGAGAAGTTAGACCAGAGAATGAGAGGCTGAGGGAGGGAGAGGAGCTGGCAAAACCAAGTGAAAGTCACACAGAGGCACCGCATGAGCCTAAGGCATCTCAAATTACGTGTTGAGATGTGTTAAATCTTTAGCTTCCATGTATCGTGGGCATAAGTTTGCATTCCATTAACAGTTCGTTCCTTTTATGAGTTAGGCATATCTGACAAAAGCAAGACCTGTGGGTGCAATCGCCCTGTAGGAGTGTTAGAGCGAATGATGGGTGGTGTGTGCTGTATCTACATAGTCAAAGTCGTCGTGGCCGTCATGGTCACTGTCATCATCATCTTCAATTGTGTGTGCACTGTGCTGTAGCATATTACTGTGAAGTGAAGTTGGGTGAGTGGGTTAGTGGTGTTAGCAGACATTCTTGACATTGTGGTACTGTTGTAATTTCAATCCCTCAAAAGCATGGCTCATATTCAAGTATATATGCCTGTGAGGACAATATGGAATGTCGATTGTCGAGACTGGAAATAATAATGGCGAGATCCCTTGAGCTGAGGGCAGCTCATTCCAAGTTTATTAATGGCTCCGGTCGGTTTATGCAAGGCCTGTTTCTCCTTTTCTTCTTTTGACGTTGCCTGGTCCCAGGAGTACAGGGCCAAGGCCCTTGGAACTAATTTCGACCGTGAGGATTTTTTATTTTATTTTATTAAATTCAATTTAATATTTAAAATTATTATTATTATTATTATTATTATTATTATTATTATTATATGAATACAAATAATATTAATATGTAATTTATATTATGCTCATTTTTATTTTTCAATAAATAGATTTTCTGTTAAATTTCCCCTTTTGTTTAGGTTTTATAAAAGTATTTTTCCAGTGGTAGATTGCATGCAAGATTTTACTGATTCCAATTTTCAAAAACTTGATTTTTTATTTTATTTTAATTTTAATTTTAGATGTGAATTTTTTTGGAAAACTTGAACTTAAATGATTTCCTTTTAAAAAAACCTTCTGTTCGCAAAATTAATTATACTAGTTTTATCATGATGTTCTAAGGTATTATTTTCCTATTTGTAAAAGGGACTTAAAAAAGTAAATTTATTAAACCACTTTTAAAAATAGAAGTTCAACACAAATAAACTATAATTTACAAAAATAATTATGGTTATGCTAAACATAACTAATATTTATAAGGGCTACTTTTACTTAAGTTTTGGTATGAATGCGTTTAATCATTATTGGTTTTAAGTTTTATAAGTTAGAACCTCTATATTTTTATTCTGTTTGTAAAATTTATTTTTTAGAGAAAGATTTTTAGTAGGTGTATTCCACAATGCTCTAAAAATAAATTATATATATAAGATATATTTATAGGGGTGTTAAGGGATTAAATTTGAAAAAGAAAAAATGGTGACTTAGAGCTTGTTTGATAGTGATTTTACAAATCACTTTTAATATTTTTGATAGTTAAAATTTTTTATTATTCAAGTATTAGAATTATTAGAAATGTTTTTTAGAATTACTTTCCAACGCACTCTTAGTGTACCTATACTAAGTCTATGGGAGTGAATGAAATTAATCCATATTTATGAAGAATAATTATATTTAATAGGGATGGTAACATAATTAGTTTTGGTTTTGGAAGGGGCACATGTTGATTTCAAAGAGGCATGCGCAATGAAATATACAACAAATTCAAACTTTTAGATCTTTTAAGATTGGCTTAAGTAACTAATGTCCCATTAATTAAGCTTAAGTTAAATAAAAACTCAACTAATAAATAAAATGAGCCCATATCCAATTAAATTACATGATCTAGTGTGTCCTTATGAACCTTAGTGCATCCAATTGCACCCATATATGATTCTCATAATTTCTTCGTCAATCCCTAGTGCTACAATGAATTAAGCTTGTGTGGAAATTGTTGGTGCCCATAGGAAAATAATATTAAGTTATTGAGCTTACTACCCCAAGTTAATCACCTATGAGGGGGTGAATTCACTATAGTAACTTTTGGAGCCTCTAAACTATTCCCCTTGGATTATGGTTCCAATGAACCATTTCAAGCGATACCCCACTCTTGAGCTTCCTAAGTGATCCTACACTTGGTAGTACCTCACGAGGTTACAATTATAGAAGATTGATCCTAATACAAGTTTAGGCTTAAATTGATACAAGACAAAACTAAGATTGAGGTGCACATGAAATGCAAGTTTTAAAGCAAGGTGCACTCAAACACCCTCCGTTAAGGCTCAAATAATATTTAAGAATGATTTTGAAATATTCCTTATACAATAAAATAAGCATGAAACCTTTATATAGGAATTAGAAGCTCAAACTAGTCGTTAGATATAGTTTGGGTCAATTATCAACCTTTCTATTAAATCGACTACTGGCCATTGGGCTTTTAGTGCACTGGTAGATAACTGTTAAGTCTCAAAAGCTCATTAGTCAAGCAACCAATTGAAGTTTCCACTTCAACTAGTTGAAACATGCTTTTGTGAGTAGTAATCAATTGAACTAGTTCCTTGAACACTATGAGACTTTGCAAGTTTTTTACCAAATAATGAAAGGTGAATAATGACTATTGACTCCTTAACCTTCGAAAAACCTTTTAAATTTATTTTAACCAAACTAAAACCTTAGTTTTTTCCTCAAATCAATTTTTCATTTGATATAAAAGAACTTTAAAAAAAAATAGCACATGTATAAACTTAAGAAAGATGATCCTAATGCACCAACAACCTTACAAAGAGATCCTAGAAAAAAATATGATATTAGGATACTATTTATTTTAGGTCTTATCCTTCTTCTTGATTTCTTTTTAACTTGATGTCTTCTTGATTGCCTCTTTGAACTTACCTAATCACACTAGAAATATAATCACTAGGTTCAAACATTTTCTTTGTAATAATCAAAATTAACCAAACCTTGATTTGACAAATACTAGCTCCCATAGAATTACAATTAATTCTATAATTAATTCATCACACAACTAAAGAGAGTTAATTCCACTCCAACACCTCATAATATTGAATTCAAAATATTTAATAATCATAAATGATTAATTACTCAAGTTTAAGACCTACTATTCTAATACAAGTTCTCTATGAACTAAGTCTATAATCCAACAAGGTAGTAATTAGGGTTTCCTTTGAATTCTTGAACCTCAAATTCATCTATATTATGATCAATTGACATTCTACTATCCAGAAGGATAAATTTCAAATTCAACTGAAGAAATTACTATGACCCAATCTAGAGGGAATATATTGAGAAATCTATTTAAATTAGTTTCTTTACAACTAATACTATATCTAGATTATTTTTTAGTCCACAATTAAATCCAAATAATTGCGAGAATAAAGGTGATAGCATTAAAGGACGTGATATCAACAACAATAAAATTCAACTATGCATTAAATTGGGTTTGAGCATTCAAGGTAGGTTAGTAAGTTTATCAATAATGTAGTGATCTCAAATACAATATAAATTTATGCAAGGTATCCTAGTGTCATAAGGATCAAGCCTAATTTGGGTAGGTCATAATTCTTATTACTAGGTAGAGACCCTCTCTAATTAATTACCTTGTCTTTAACTTGGAAAGTTTCCTAAGGTAACGATTTACCTTTTTAGTTTCACCTTAAATTATGCAAGGGGGACTACTTTAGTTGATTCTATCACTTTATATCTAAGTTAAGTGTATAATCAAGATCTTTGTCATCAATATTACTAAGTGAGGAGTTTCATCTTTAGGATTAGTCACTCTCACTATAAACATGTGTAGTTTAATCCTAAATGGAAAGTCTATACCCCTTGATTCATTAGGCTAACCCATCTTTAGGATGGTGATGGACCAAAATCAAGATAAGGTTGATCTTGGAGGCTATTAGCTTGCCAATGACCCTCTCCTACTTAATATTTTGAAAAAAAAAAAAACATTGTTTTTTAAATTTGGCAATTTTCTTAAAATAAATTCTCTATCATGAGAATTTGCAACTTTATTTACTTGCCTAAATTGGAATCCTATGTTTATAAGGAAAAATAATTTTATAAATATTTGAAATTAAGAAGGTTCCTTTTACAAATATTTGAAATTAAGAGGATTTTCCTAAATTAAAAAATATTTAATCCTTGAAGTGTTGGCATATTAGATCTAAGCAACATAATCAACACTAATTTTTCACAAAAATTGATCTTTTAGGGTTAAAATACTAACCTTTAGGTTTGGATGTTCCCAAACCTTAAATTCCAAGTGTTGAAAAATCAAATCCATGTCCTTGAAAGTCTCATAGACCCACAATCTTTCGCTCGATGACCCTTCCTTGACCTTGGCACACTTTTGGTGGGAAGAGGAAGGAAGAGAAGGTGGAGACTGTGACTCTCTTTCTCTTTGGAGATGGAAGACAACTCTATTGAAAAGTTATGGAAACTCCAACCCTCAAGGGGGTATTTCTAGTATTCCACATTGGGTTTAAGTGACGTGAGCCCATTAAGGGATTGGGTCACTTGATCTAGCCCAAAATGAGTCCTAACTAATTAATTAACCCAACAAAGCCTACTAATTAATTAATTAGCCCAATCCAGAGACCTTGTTCACTTGCCCTTATGCAACTTTATGCAATCACTAAAATACCCTTATACACAAAAGTGAACCTAGAGTCAATCTAACCCTCATAAATTGTGCCAATATGGTACATGAACTCAAGTAGGAACCACTAGAACCCATAAGATAGTACTAGTTTCCTCATAATCTAATTTTAAAGTTGATTCAACATCCCACTACAAAGAATCAACCACACTCTAATACCTTACATAAATAACAACGAGATACTAAATGCTTGGGTCCATGACTTGCTATCCATTGCATTCAGTTTCTCCATGAACTAGTATTCGTAGCCTAATAAGGTGAAAACTATTAGTATTTTAAACTACCTTTACTATTCTTTAGTTACAAATCATCATATTATGTGTTCAATTGACATGTCTTAGCTCGCAAAGAGCTTATGTCAAGTTTTACTTAACGAACTATTATGGTCATAGTTTTCACAAACACACATCCTTAGGATCACCTAATGAGACATTTTGTCTCAATTCTATGAGATATCATGGTGCTGCTATTGAAAATACATATTGCAACAGGCTTCCATCAATAGTGACCTAATTGATAGGGAATATATGTTGGCATATTGGATCTAAGTATTCACCTTTATATTTGGATGTTCCCAAAACTTAAATTCCAAGTGTTGAAAATGACCTTGAAGTTGTTGGAAATCTCATGAACCCATGATTTTCTGCCTAATGAGTCAACCTTGTTCTTAGCACACTTCTGATGGGGAAGAAAAAATGGTGGAGGCTATGGTTCTCTCTTTCTCTCTGGATGGTGGAAGACAAGAGTCATTGAAGCCCTAACTCTTAAGGGGTATAAAGTTCCTAACTGGGCTTAAGCAACTTGAGCCTACATGGGCTTGGGTCACTTAATCTAATCCAAATTGGGTCCTAATTGATTAATTTACCCAATAGGGTCTACAATTAATCAATTAGCTCAATTCAGAGACTTTGTTCACTTACCCTTATGCATCCTTATATAATTACCAAAATGCACTTGTGCACAAAAGTGAACCCATAGCCAATTCGACCCTCATAACCTATGCCAACAAGGTATATGAGCTTAGAACGGGGACCACTAGGACAAATAGGAGTACTGGCTTCCTCATAATCCAATTATGAGGTTGATTCAACATCTCACTACAAAGAACCGATTGAACTTCAATATCATATGTAAATAACAACGAGACACTATGTGTTCGGATCCATGACTTGCTATCCATTACGTTCAATCTTCCCATGAGCTAGTGTCCATAGTCTAACAAGGTGAAACTTATTGGCCTTTTAAGACTACCTCTACTATCCTTAAGTTATAGATCTCCTATTATGTTCAATTGACATGTCTAAGCTCTCAAAAAGCCTATGTTAAGTTCCACTTAAAGAACTACTATGACCATAATTTCCATGAACATACCTTCTTATGATCACCCAAGGGGATACTTGTCTCAATCCTATGAGATATCATGGTGTTGACCCTCTATTTTGTTCTTTTGGCACATACTATTCAAAGTTTGCCCTAATTCATCCTTTATTATCTTGTTGTGATCTTAGGGTCCCTTTTTGAGCTATTTTGAGTCCTCATTGGTGGTCCACTATAACTCTTTTGGTCACTATCTTTAGCCTTTCTCTAGAGATATCTTGAGGGACTTTTTGGGGATCCCTAGTGTGATGAGCAGTGACTTTTAGTTTTTTTAGCTTAAGGTTTTGTTTGGTTTGACTTTGATTGATTTTTCTAGTGCATTTAGTCTTGTGTTTATTTTCTCATTGCTTGGTTTTAGGATTAGATGAGTATTAGATTAATTTTGTTTTTGATTGCATAAGATTGATATTTCGATATTTGATTGTATACTATTGACGTACATTTTTATTTTGATACACATGATTGATGTTTTTTTTTTTTTGTTTTTTTAGGTATGCGTGTGATTGACTTTTTAATTTTTAATTTTTTGAAATTGATTTTTAATTTTTGTGAGCAAGAGATTGATCTTTGTTTTTTAAATTACATGATCTTGATTTTTTTTTTAGTTGTATAAGATTGATTTTTAATTTTGAATTGCATGTGAATTAACCTTGATTTATTTTTACATGCGATTAACTTTAAATTTTTTAATGTGTAGTCTACATTTTGATCATTAGTGCATATTCTTTTTTTATTTTATGTAAGCTTAAAGACAACTTAAGGGAATATTCTAGAAGGGGTATTTTTGGAAAATTGAGAGATTTTGATATTTTTGGAGAGAAAATGGAAGAATTGTCCAAAAGTCTTTTTGAATTTTTGAGGAAAATTTGAGAGGGAAAATAGAGGATTCTAGAGGAGACTATAAAAAGTGAATTAGAAATTTTAGAGGGAAATTGACAACTTTTGGGAAATTTTAAAGAGAGATTGGCAACTTTTAGGACATTTTAGAGGGAAATTGGTAATTTTTGGAAAAACTTTAAAGGGAACTTTAGAGAGGTCTCTAAAAATTTTAAGAGGCCTTGAAGGAAGCTTTGGTGAAAAATGTGTTTGGATGGCAAGAAATTTTTTCAAGAAGAAAATTTGAGGTTGAATTCGATGAGGATTTCATGAAAATGTGTAGTTGCGTTGATGCTTGATGAATAGAGAATGTGCAACTGTAATTTGAGAGACCACCGTCAATTTGAATAACACTTAGACAACTTCAAATTGGGAAAAATTGAGCACTTTTATATGTTATCAAGGTATGCTTTCTTTCCTTATCTTTTTGTTTATATTAATATGTATGCTTAATTCTCATTATGGTTTGTCTTACTTTGTTTGATCTTTATGTTTTCGTATCCTTCCTTATTTTTATTAGAATGAAGTTCTTGTTGTGCAACTCAATTTTATTATTTGCCAATTAAATTTTATGTTTTATGGAAGTGTTCAACTTGCAAATAAAGTACACTTTTCATTGTTTGATTGATGATATACACTAAATGTGCTTTGATATATTTAATTGATTCATGGTATCCATAGATTAATTAATCAATTCCCATAGTTACCTTGACTTAATTAGTAAAGACCCATTTTAGGGCTTAGAGGAGTGTTATCTTTTGGTACCTTCCCGATAGGTAACCTGATCCCTGGACTTAGACTCAGGTTTACAAAGACATGTTTTTCCAAATTGTGAAACCAAGGTTTGGTTAATCTTGGTTTTTATGATAATAAAACAAGGTTTAGAACTAATGATTATATTTCAAGTGTGACAAGATGATTTCCAAAGTGGTAATTATAAAGACAAATCAAGTTAAAGAGAATTCATTAAGAAGAAGAAAACCTCAAAGAGAAGTGTTTTTCAAGACCCATGCTTTATAAGATCTTTTTGTAAGGTTGTTGGTGCACTAGGATTTTCATGCATTTCATTATTTACTTATGCACCAAAATCATCTAAGAGTTTTTTCATTTTAAATCCTTTAAAATTGGATGATTTCATGTTTTCAACTAAAACCTTGTGTCAAATGTTTTCCAAACTTGTTTGAAAGGTTTTAAGTTGAAAAAGTTGGTTGTTGAGCCAAAAACGACTTAACCGGTTGAACCGAATG
This sequence comes from Vitis riparia, assembly GCF_004353265.1. Lineage (NCBI taxonomy): Eukaryota > Viridiplantae > Streptophyta > Magnoliopsida > Vitales > Vitaceae > Vitis > Vitis riparia. Next base: position 47,478 of record NC_048436.1, read on the forward strand.
GGCAACCGATCAACTCCTAACTCAATCGATTGAGGGGTGCAAAAAAACATTTTCTCTCTTCTAGAATGATTGTTCAATCGGTCAAGGTTGAAACTCAACCGATCAACCTCCACCTCAACCGGTCGAGGTCCAATCAAGGGGCGGTCGAGATCCAACGGTCACTTGCCAAGCATTAAATGATAACGGCTAGTCAAACATTCGAACCCCTAACGGCTAGTTTGACATTTTTCCTCTATAAAAAGGCTTCAATCTTCATTGGTTCATGAGCTTAACCTTCCTAAACCTTTCTTAAATATATTTGAGCCTTGGGAGACTGTTTTTGAGTGTACCATTGTTCTAAAACTTGCATTTCTTTAGTGCAGCATTCAATCATAGTTTTCTTGTATCATTTGAGCCTAAAGTTTTGTACTAAGATTTTGTGAAATTATTTATATATATTTGAGATGAAGAATCTAAGTGTAAGGTGTCACTTAGGGATTTTTAAGTGTGGGGTATCACTTGAGAGTTTGTTCAAGAGTAGGGTATCTCTTAAGGATTGTAAAGGGTGCTTGGAGCCAAAAGTCCAAAATGGTGTATTGGAACCATAATCCAATTGTATTTCTTGAAGGTTTGGTTTGGAAACCTTGAAATAGTGGAACCTCAAGCTTTGGATTGAAACTAGAAGAGAGTGGACGTAGGCCGGGTTGCGTCGAACCATTATAAAAATCTTGTATTTGCATTCTCTCTTCTCTACTCTCTTAATTTATATGCAATTATTTTTATATTATTTTATTATATATTTGCATATAATTATCTCTTGCATTCACATAATTTAAATTTGAAAAAAAAGACCATCACTCTATTTACCCCCTCCCCCCTCTAGGGTGATTACCATAAGTTATATTAACCTAATTTTTCTAGCACAAATTATAAGTCATTTTTAGGGTTTTATTTCTTATTTTGTTTTTCCTTTAAAAATATATATAAAAAAATAAAAATAAGTGTTAACTTCAAATTTTTATAAAAATCAATTTTCACTAAAAAAAAAAAACGAGTCTTGCCATTGAGTAAGAATGCACGTGAAAAATGCAAGTCCACAAAATGGTAACTCTGCTAAAGATCACTAGCTTGAACTTAAGATGAGGTAAATGTGGGGTTTGATTGGTTGATCAGTGGGTACCACTTCTTTGTTCCTTTGTATGCTTGATTGATGGGCGACACATTGAAGATTTTTTATATCATGATTATCTATGACGCATGTTGGATTATGATACTTATTTATGATTTTGACATGATGATTACCCTGATTGATTCTCTTACTTATTGTGTTTATTATAACATGATTTGTTATATCCTTATTGTATGAGTATTGTATCTTAGTATGATGATTGATCTAGATGCTTGTTTGATTAGTTTTTCATACACTTGCTTATCTTAAGCGTAGAAATGGATGATTTGTATTTGTATTGCATGACTAATTGTTGCTTGACTACCATTTTCTTGCTTGAAGCATGATTGTTTGTATTTGTTTTTAGATGATATGTTTGTTAGATGCACCCACACCATTCAATGTACACTTAATCGTCACTGAGTGTTGAAAGTTGTGAGAGCCTTCACCATAGAAAACCCCTTGGGATGTGAGATAGCGCATGCGTGGAGGTGATGAACTTCTTGCATGGAAGTATCTCATCTCTTCATAGGCGTGTAGGAGGTTGTGTACCGTCGAATGGTATGATCGCTTCTACTAAGGATCTTTTTCAGCCCACCCAACTATCTTTTAGAGCTACCTTATCCTTATAGGTTAAACTTAGATCATTTTATTAGTAATTCTCATCCTACATATGGGTACATTTGAGGGCCTTTAGAGGTTTGTCTAGTCACACTTGGGATCTTATACTCCCTCTATTTGGTCTCCTTTTGGAATGTTCAGAGTCTAATGGTTTTTTTAGTTTCAATAGACCATCATGTTATGTTGTAATGGCTTTTGCCTATCATTCAGGTCAGAGTACTTCTCTCGTGCTTCCCTTACATCATGTCTTATCTAATTCTCTCTTTCTTGAGTTAGCATTCTTCAATTTGTTGTCACTTTGTTTGACGTTTTAGGATATGTTCATCGATTAAGTTCACCCTTCTACACTTGTCATGGGCCTAATAACTCATTCTATGATTGGCTCACTTTATTCCATTTTCAACCTAATGCTTATCACTTTCATTATGGAAAGATAAAAGATATGTTTTCACATTCATATCTCTTTTAGAGATTCTCATTGATCACCTTATCATTTTCCTTTGTGGAGCTCAAGTTGAAATTATATAACATATTCATTAGAGTGATTAGGACAAGTATATCTAATTCATGCTAGAGTGATTAGGACAAGTATGAATTATATAACATATTCATTATGTCTAGTACACAGTACCAAAGCCAAAATGGAGGCAAGATAAATCAAATGACTCTGAAAATAATAACAATTTCAAGTGAAATATAAAACCATCAATATGCAGTTAAAAAATGAATCATTTTTTATTCCAAAAAAATATCGTTCATCTTTGTACCTTATAAGAGCCTAACTTGCCAAAGTTAAACCTTCTTAAATGTACCTATGACTTCCCAGTTGTGAGAATAGCAACCCTTGATCTTCAATTGAGAGTAAGTCACTATCCAAAAAGATTTCTAAGGCCATAATTAACTTGGAACAAAATCACCAACATACAAATAAGACACAATGTCTTAACAATCTCACCCTTTGGCAATTTTGTGACAAAACATCATTACATAAACCTACCTGAACTCTCATAAATGAGTTTACATAACACGCATTAACGATCAATTAAAAATAACTTAAGGAAATGCACTGCATCATCTTGTAATACTTATCTTCCAATCTTGTAACTTGCACACATAAAGAAAATTATACCCAAGGTAAAGCAATGTGCGGGATAAAGTAATATCAAGAAAGAATAACATGATAGTTAGAGATTTTGCTTGATGCATTATGAAAGCATGAAAGAGAAACAGATTCATGTAGTGACACCAATGTACAGAGCAAAGCTCAAAAGGAATATAGATGCATGTAAATCAACCAAACATAATAGAAACTTGATAAGACACAATAAAGCAACAATAAAACATAAAGGTCTTTCACCAAATAGAATATATGCAGTGAAGAGCATAGGAAAAAGCTTCTATGACTTAGAATAGTTTTAGAGAGATAAACAAATCTAAAAGAAATAATTTCCAAAAAAATCATCCATGTTAGGAATCTCTCTTAACTTCTAAAGCATGCTTTCAATAGTTGATTTAGTTTTCTCCAATGTCTCAAGATTAGTTTCCTCCAATATTTCTATTAATTTCCCTTAAGTATTGAATCTATATATATAAAAAAAATGAATTCAACAATTCAAATGAATTAATAAATTCAAAAAAAATATTTCCCCCTAAAAAATATCTCTATTCCACTTTTCTTAAAGAAAGTCTATCCATTTTTGTTAAGAAATAACTCAAATATCTCCTCTCAAATAACTCTTAAAACTTTTACCTATTTTAAGTGTATCAAATGCCTTGTCAATTATGAAATGATATTCCTCTTTTTGTCATAAAAATGGCAAAGAATATAATATATGAATTAGAAAGCACACACAAGTCAAGAGAGAAAGATAAAACATCATCATATATGTATCAAAAAAATTGATTATGCATGCAAGAGACATACAATATAAATCAATCTAGATCAATATATAAACAAAAATAATAAAGTTAAGCATCAAGATGAGATGAAGGAGGAGCGAAGCTCGAGGCACCCTAAGAGTGGATCCATGATAAAAGTAAACTAACCCTAGGTCTCACGAAGTTGTGTCTTGTGAGTCCATCCTCAAATGAAGATGGGTCATAGAATCCATGATCTCTTTGGAAGTCGAGTCGGTTGAAGTCTATGCAACGTGAGAAACTCGGGATGAACTAACACGATCATGACTGGAATGAGTCCTTAGAGCAGACTCTGGAAATTCGGCCTCTAAAACTTGAGCATCCTGCTTCATTGCTTGAATCTCATCCTCTTCTAAGAGAGCCTCCAAAGTTCTCTATTGGCTAGTGTAGCATCCTAAGGACCATGGGAAGTAGGAGGTGTCATGAGACCATACACATGACTATAGTGATTGGCCTAAGAGCTCCCATCCAAAAGGACATGAGAAGCTTGGACCCTTAGTGCAAAATCGATCTCGAACCCAACATCCTTTAGGATCTAAGAAATAAAGAGGTCAAATGAAAAGTCATTGGATCAGTAAGAAAAATCACAATAGGGGGTCATGACATCCAAAATGACTTGCCTTATGTCGAACTGCTTGCTAAGGAGAATAACATGTATAAACCTAGCAAACGAGTGACGAATCTAGGTATAGTGAGTGAAAAGATATAAATTATAAGTGAAGAAGGTAGTGAAGAGCCATGCTAGCTTGGTGAAGCTAACAATGGAAATATGGGAGGGAAGATGGCAAGAAAAGCCATAGAAAGAGGTCAAAATGGCATCAAGCTCTCCTCTGGTGAGAGTTTATACCTCTGAAGAGAAAGAAAGAACATAAGGATCAAGTTGAGGCATGCCAAGTACACACCTAATAGATTAGATGAAGACAAAAAAAAAAAAAAAACTAAACGTACATAGTCACTCTGAATATGACACCGACAACGACTGAGTGCATATTTGCATAGAACATCTATACAAAGTAGGGATAATAGGTCCCTTGAAGAGGAAACAAGGTCTTCCACCCTCGCTCACAGATGATGGTGTGGAGAAGAATATCTTGGAATGCACGGAAGTCAACAGGACACTCGATCTAAATGCGATGGCCACAAAAAAATACATAAAAACGATCACGAGACTCCTCATAGTGGAAACACTCCATTGAGAGGTCTCCCAAGTCAAAAGGACCTTGGAAAGCGATTCCTTGAATGAGCTCAGGTGACTTAGAAAGGGTTACCTCGCGTTGATGCCTACAACTAGCCACAAAAAAAAAAAAAAAAATGGAATGTGAAAAGACTCAAAAACCAAGAAAATTGCGAAAGAAAACTAAACCATTAGAAAAGTTTTAAAAGGTATACTAAATAATACTATGCAGACGAAAACGTGAAAAACGAAGCAAATTGACCTCAAATGTTGAAGAAATGAAAACCCAAAATGCTCAAACTAACTAAGATGGATGGAAAGTGATGGCAAGTTGGAAAGTTTTTTTATACTTTTTAGGAGAACTTGATGATGCTCTAGCACTAGAATTAGTGTTTGAAACAACTTATAGCCCTCAAATAGTTTAATCGCTGAAAGCGGCGCTGGATATAATTTATAGCGCTTGGTGCTCGAAGCATTGGAAAGGAGCGTTCAAGTGCTTTATGTAGAAACTCATCACCAAGAAAAAGAAAAACACTTACCAAAAGACTTTGAAATTGTACTAATTTACAAGAGAATTGAAAGAATGGCAAGAAAACAACTTAAAATCATAATTATCTTAAACTCTAAACATTAGATTGATCAATAATATACCAATTGAATTTCCTAGATTGTATACATAAATCCATTAAGAATGAAATTTCAAGTCAAAATATCAAAGTCAATCTCAATTTTGATTTAGAATTGATGTTCAAGGGAATATGGCTTACTATCTAATTCTATATTTCAAACTTGATCACTTAAAAGAGATCCAGTCATGCCTTTGATCAAATTAAAGTACACATCCAATCAATTTATTCTAAGATCGTTGGATTTATGTTTAACATAGCCTCATTGATCTACATACTACACAACTTGACTGCTCCTTAATTTAATATCATGTTTTTTTTTTCTTTTCAAAGTGGAAGCATCGTACACTGTGATCTTTTTTTATTTTTCATTCCATTTTTATTCATGGTTACCTTTGTATCCACTTTAGGGGTGTTTCCAAATGTTTTGAGTGACCAGCTTATGTTTAAGAGCATGAATCTTGGAAAGTGTATGAGAGTTGAGTTTAACCAAGGATTCAAGTATTCACTGACTCACCTCAGGAAACAATTATAATGATCTTAGTCAACCAAGACATATGGATAGTAAGAATTAAACATGACAAAAGATCTTTCCAAAGATATCAAAGTCTACTTTATGAGTTAAACTTAAAAAGTCTCTCTCTTGATCATCACAAGATGTAACTAAGGTTGAAATTCCACTATACAAGATATTTAATTATTAGGGGTTATGTACATTAATAGTGATTAACAAATATGCATCAATCCACATCAAGTCTTGTAGACATAGTATATTTATCCAATTCAAAAATTCTAGATATTATAAATCATGCTAATATATCAAGTAAATAAACAAAAATCATAGATAACCGAAGGTCAAAGGAATTAAAAAAAATGAATAATAAAAACAAACCTTTTATGGTTTATAACTCTATATCATTAGTTGATTAGGCATATGGTCAAGGATTTCCTAAGAAATTCAAACCTAAGAGAATCTAGGGGTTTTGTAAATATATCTTCTAGTTAATGTTCAATAAGGACAAACTCTAAAGGTCAATCTTTTCTTCAACAAAATCCCTAATAAAGTGATGACGAATTTCAATGTGTTTAGTTTGAGAATGAACAACGGGATTCTTTGATATATTAATAGCACTAGAGTTGTCACAATGTATATTCATGGTCCCTTACTCAATCCTATAGTCTTTCAGCATTTGTTTCATCCACAAGAGTTGTGTACAACAACTTCCAATAGCGATGTATTCAACTTCAACAATAGATAAAGATATTGAGTTGTGTTTCTTACTAAACCAAGACACAAGACAATCACCAATAAAAAAAACAAGCACTAGATGTGTTTTTTCTATCCTCAACATTTTTTGCCCAATCAACATTGAAATAACTAGAAATAACAATAGAAGAATCATACAGATACCACAACCCATATTCTAATGTCCCACTAACATAACGTATCATTCTTTTAATTGAAGTTAAGTGTGACTCTTTGGGGTTGTCTAGTACCTAGCACAAGCTCCAACACTAAAGGATATGTTTAGACAACTCATTGTGAAATATAACAGACTTTCTATCATGCTCCTATAGAACTTTTACTTAACATCCTTTCTAGATGTGTTCTTGCTAAGCTTGGTGGTTACGCTCTTGGTGTCCTAAAGTGTTTTGTGGATTCAAGACACAATTTCTTAACTAACTCCCTAGCATATTTAGACTATGAAATAAAGACGTCTTCTTTTAGTTGTTTAATTTAAAGTCCTAGGAAGAAAGTTAGTTCACCAACCATACGCATCTTGAATTTAATTTTCATTTTTTTGGCAAAGCTAAGGGCAAGGTCACTTGAGATGGCTCCAAAAATAATATCATCAACATAAATCAGTGCCATTAATAACTCATCCTTAGACCTATGTATAAATAAGGTTATGTCAACTCCCCTACTCTCAAAATTTTTCTCCAAAAGGCAAGAATTGAGTCTCTCATACCAAGCTATAGGAGCTTACTTTTATCCATGATGGCTTTCTTTAACCTATAGACATGATTGGGGAATTTTGGATCCTCAAAACCATTAGGTTCATCAACATAAACCTCTTCACTAAGAATCTCATTCAAGAAAGCACTTTTGACATCCATTTGATAAAGCTTCATCCTCAAGTCGCATGATATGGCCCAAAGTATCCTGATTGATTCTAATCTAACTATGGGTGCAAATGTCTCTTCATAATCAATTCTCTCTATCTGTGAGTATGCTTAGGCTACTAATCTTACTTTGTTCCTCACAATGACTTTGTTTTCATCTTGTTTATTTTTTAAGACCCATTTAGTACTTATGACATGTTTATCTTTAGGCCTAAAGACTAAATACCACATATCATACCTAATGAATTGATTTAACTCTTCCTGGAGTGTAGTAGTCTAAGACTCATCTCCTAAAGATTCCTCCACATTCTTTGGCTCTAATTAAGAAGTATAGCATATAAGACTCGTCTCATATAATCTTGATTGTCTCTTAGTAACCACATGTTCATTCATGTTACCTATAACATTTGAGATAAGGTGGTTCTTGGATACTCTAGATTTATGTTTATTCTTTATTATTTCAAATGTGTCTTCTTGAGATGCGTTTTCATCCTTGTTGGGAATCTTAGGATCAACATTACTTTCAAGGATATCATTAGGGTTATCTTTTACACTTTCCTCATTTTCAAGGTTCTTCTCGTCTAATTACTGGGTTGAAATTTGATTTTATATTATATCTTGATCATACCCAATGTCATTTATAAACACATTAAAGGAATCCTAAAAAATATGTGAATTTTGATTATAAACTCTATAGGCTTTACTCTTAGTAGAATAGTCTAAGAAGATACCTATGTCAAATTTGGAATCAAAGTTCCCTAGGTTTTCCCCATCCCTAAGTATATATCACTTACTATGAAACATCCTAAACTACTTAAGGTTAGGTTTTCTCCTAATCCATAATACCTAAAATGTCTTCTTTATTCTAGGCCTAAGAAAAATCCTATTGGTAGTATAACATGCAATTATTATAGCTCCATTCCAAAATTGCATAGGGGTATTACACAAATCATCACTCTAACCATTTCTTATAACACTATATTTTTCCTTTCAGCCACTCCATTCTATTAAGGAATTCAAGGGGTTGAAAAATTCATGTTTGATACATTTTAACTCACAAAAGAAGTCAACATCCACATTGTCAAAATCTCTCTCCCTATCACTCCTAATCCTTACAATTTAATGGTCTATCTCCACTTGAATTCTAGTGAACAAGGGCTTCAAGTACTCTATGGTTTCTAATTTCTCCTTAACAAAACTCATAAAGGAATATCTTGAAAAATTATCCACAACACTTGGGACATATTCTTACCATCTCTACTTTCAGTATGCGTGGGACCCATAAGATACATAGGAATAAGATCTAAAGGTTTAGTGCTCCTAATTTCCTCAACCTTTTTCTGTGAACTTTTTGTTTGTTTACTTTTTGTGCACTCACCACAAATAGGTTTAGGTTCACCATTTAGTATAGGGATGCATCTAACTTTTTCATTATTTACTAAGTGCACAAGATCTCTATACTTTATGTGACTTAGCCTTATATCAATAAGGTCTAGCTTTGTCCTGTTGCACACAAAAGGTGTTTTTGAATTTGGATTTATTGCATAACAATTGTCAATTGTCCTATGTCTTATGATTAGGATTTTTTCCTTATTTGTTGATTACCTTGTGAAAGTCTTGGCAAAAATTTACCTTATGTTCATTGTCACATATCTAACTATTACTTAAGAGGTTTGTTTTAAGTTCATTTTGTTAGGAACCCTGAATTACTCCATTCTCTATCCCTAAATCTCATAAAGTGCATGAAACTATCCCTAGGGCTCTCTAAATCTAACGTGGCGGAAACATATGGCCATAAAAACCATATTGGGATAAAAATCTAGAGAAAAAAAGTGCTCATACCTGTGATATGGATGTTCTCATATCAAAATTCATCTTATGAAGAACATGTTTGTAAAATCTATAGGTCTCATACAACCTAGATGTTCCGTCCAATGAGTTGAACCACGATCTTGGCACTCTAAAGTGTGGGCAACGGAATGAAGAAACTTTAACTCTCTCCTTCTCTCTCTCTGAAGGTGGAAGATGACTAACTAAAGGTTATTTGGAAACCCCAACCCATAATGGGGTATTTATAGGGTTACCTATTAGGCTTAAGTGACTTAATCCCATTAAGGCTTGGGTCACTTAATCTAGCCCAAAAATGAGTCCTAATTGATTAAATAACCACATAGGGTCGTATAATTAATTAATTAGCCCAAACCAAATACCTTGTTCATTATCCCCTGTGCAACCTTGTGTAGTTACCAAAATGCCTTTTGCTTAAGGATGAACCTAGAGCCAATCTAACCTTCATAAACTCTGTCATCATGGTATATGAGCTTAGAACAGGGATCATTAGGACCCATAGGAGTATTGGCTCTCTTAGAATCCAATTTTGAAGTTGATTCAACATTCCACTAAAGAGAATCAACTACATTCCAATACCATATGTAAATAATAATAAGACAAAGTTTAGATCTATGACCTACTATCCACTACATGCAGACTCCTCATGAACTAGTGTCCATAATCTAAAAATGTAGTGTTATCACCTATCAAGATTACCTCTCAAATCCTTGAGTTACTGATCTCACTTATTATGTGATCAACTGACATACTCTAGCTCTAAGAAGCATATGTCAAATTCCATTAAAGGAATTACTATGGCCACAGATTTCATGATCACATGTCATTTGGATCACCCAAAGGGATACACTGTCTTAATCATATGAGATATCATAGTGCCTTTATTGAGAATACCTATTATCACTAGCCTCTATCAACAATGACTTAATTCATAGGGATATATGACCACTTTAGGGTCTCATCCATAAATTAAAGTCTCTTGTTGATTTTAGCGCATACTCAATATCCTCTCAAGGTTGAGAGTCAATGCAATATAGTAGCTTGGTGAATCACAACAATTAATATCCTTGAGCCATGATTCACCATAGGTGTTGTCCAGTGTGCATCACATACACTAGATCACTCACTAAGGGAAACTCATCTCGATGACCAAGACAAGTCATACCTCTAATTAGGAGGTAGTGCACTTTAGTTTCCACTGAATTGCCTAAATCCATAAAATGATTATGGAAAACTTATCTACTTACAAATAACTCAAGACTTGTACTTTCTATGTAACTTCTAATACACCCAAGTCATGTACAATGTAAGATATATGAGTTGAATGTTCAAATGAATGTCAATACACCAAAATGAGAGTAAAATGATAGTTAAGTCTAACTTTGTTATGTTATGTATTACCTTTAGGGGTTCAATCCCAACAAACTCCCACTAACCCTAAAAACATAGTGGACATTGTAGAAAGATTTTGTTCCACAATTATATCACCTTCCTATACTATCTCACAATAAGTTAACATTTCATCTTTATGTGTTTCCTCTTCTAGTGATACTTCTATTATTTAGACCATCTCACCATCTCATTAATATCACATAACAGGATCTTAAATGATATAGTCAAAGGAACTACCCATAAGCCAAAAGGCTTCCTTTGTTTCTATAAAAGCAACAAAAACCACTTAAAGTGTACACATACCCAGCGATCGACTTGCGAGAATCCTTATCAAATTGAAAGTCCAATTTCCTAGTGCAAAAGAAGTATCAACTCATCACAAAGACTCACAAGCATATAATGTCTCATTCTCCAAGGATACTTAAATATATGTTTGACATCTGCCCAAAACTCTAATAAGTAAACAGACTAATATGGACTCATTATTCCTATAACAAATCAAATATCTAGTCTAGCACATAGCATCGTATACTTAAGACTATCCATTACAAAGGCATTGGATACAACTTTTATGCGAATATCTCTCTACAGATGTCCAAGGGCATTGATCCCAAGAAAGACAACCCTAAACCCAAATGGCAACAAGCCTTCTTGGAGTTTTGCATCATGTACTTAACCAACTGTTCATTAATGTAAGTGACATAGCACAATTTTCTTATTCTTGCATTTCTAAAGGACCTTAACCCAAGAATATGTTGCGTATTCCTCTAGATTTTCATCTAAAACTAAGTAGTCTACTAGATCTTGACTGATGACAATATCCTTACATCATATCCAATGAGTAGATTATCATCTACCTACAAGATCTTAAAGCATCACCACGTTTTCCTATGCCTTCTTGTACACACAAGGCCCTTTGCTATGAAAGTGTTTAGTTGTTGTATCTTGTAAATGAGACACATTGCAATAGATAAGAGTAATTTGATGGATTTGAATATGACCACTACTGAAAAAGTTTTCTATAGTTGAAACTAAGTTTCAAACTATAACCTTTAGTTACAATCTTAGCCATATAAAACTTAAGTTTTCCATCTACTCTTGTGTTCATCTTATAGACCAACTTACACCTATGGGTTTTATCATTTTAGGTACTTTTACAAGAACCCAAACTATGTTAAAATACAAAGATTTTAACTACCACTTCATAGCTCCTTACCTTAAGTGAGCACAAACATTGCTTATCGCTTCATCATAATCTGTGAGATATAAACCTCCTACTATGATGAGGCTCTAGTGTACTAGAAATCATAGGAATGGTATGTCTTCAACCTTCTGGATATATAGTATCCTATGCAATGTGGGACTATCTTCTAATATATTATTCGATCTATATCACTCTTTGCCTTAATCCTAATCATATAGTCTTCATAAAAAATCTGACATATAGTCTTCATCAATGAAACATTCTCCAAAATATTTAGATCTCTTATCCTAAAAAGGTTATAATGAGATATTTATAAGTAAATATTCCAACGAGATTCGATATCATAAGTTTTTTAAATAGAATTTATGTGAAATTCTTGAAAATATATTTTAAATCTCAATAGAAAAGGCATGAACACTCGAGAGCACTTAACCACTACTTGAGTGCATCAGACACTTAAGTTGTCTCAATGCTACTACTTGCTCGCGCGTTCTTTGCAATTTTTTTTTATAAATAAAATGCATTTTTTATTTTAGAAAAATGTTGTTCCTCTTTATACCTTATAGAAACCTAACTTGTCACAAGTCAAACCTTTTTAGACATATCCATGACTTTCCAGTTTGGCAAAAAAACAACCCTTTATCTTCAATAAAGAATAAGTCACTACCAAAAAAATTTTCTAAGGTCATAATTAACTCGGAACAAAAATGCCAACATACAAACAAAACTCAATGTCCTAACAGCTTTTCCGTAAAGTTTTTCTTCTACCTCCAAAGGGAAAGAGAATCATAGCCTCCACTCTCTCTTTCTTCCTTCCAAAAGTGTACTAAGTTCATGGAAAAACCATTAGGATGAAAGATCAGGGGTTTACAAGACTTCCAACAACTTCGAGATCATCTTCAACACTTAGAATTTAAGGTTCGAGAACATTTAAATCTAAATGTTAGATTTTAAACCCTAAAAATGAATTTATAGAAAAATTGATATTGTTTCCATTGTTGAGATCTAAAATGTTAGCACACTCACCATAGGTAACCCATCCAAAATTGTAAGATAAGTCATTTCTCTAATTAAGAGGTGTACACTACAGTCTCTACGAGATTACCCGAATTCACAAACTATAGACAATTTATCTACTTACAAGGAACCAATTATTTGTATTCTTTGTACAACTCCTAATGCACCCAAGTCATGTATAATATAAGAGATATGGGTTAAATGCTCAAATCAATGTCAATGCATAAAAATCATAGGAAAGAGACAATCAAATCTGACTTTGTTACATCATATATTGTTTTTAGGGGCTCAATCCTAACACCGGTATCCTAGATTGATTGATCGGGTTTTGCCCCTTCTAGTCCAATTTCAGTCCATTTTCAAATCCTTTATTTTTATTTTTATTTTCTTCTTTGGGGGTTCCTAAGGGTGGTTTTGGTGGGTTTTGTGAGTGGGTTAGAGGTGTCTTTGGGTTGGATTTGTTTTTAAAGTGAATTTAAGGTTTGGTAGAGATGATGACATGTGTCAAAATCCCCATGCTTCCTTACCCTATAAAAAAGAGTCTTGAAACTCATTTTCAAGGCTTCTCTCTAGGTTTTTGAGGGGAAACTCTACCTATTTTTACATAAAATGAGAAGTTCTTGGAGATTGGAAGACAACTTGACTTGGAAGAGAAGTTACACATTCTACAAGCTAATTAATTTCACTTGTGGGAATATTTTTGGGTAAGTTCGTCTTCTTTTTCATTTCCTTCTATTTATTTTTAGTTTGTTTTCATATTCATTTTATTAATACAACGATGAGTGTATTGGATGTGGGTATTGAAAGGCCACATGATTGATTTTGGGTTTTGCTCTTCATCTTTAGATTCTCTTTTTCTTTTCCTCATTTTTCTATTTTGATTGTTTGATGAGATACTTGTTCTCTTAATTGTATTATTAATCAATAGTTTTTCAAGCTTTATTTGATTTGATTTTGTTCTTTATTAGGTTGTTTTCTACTTTTTGAAGCTCATTGAGTTAATCATGATATGAGGCTCTTTTGGATTTGAGATCCTTGGTTTTCTTTTGATTTTTGGTTTTGGGATTTCATTGTCCCTTTCATTTTGAGGCTTTAGAATATGTTTTATGATTGGTTTTAAAATAAATTTTGAGAGAAATAAAGTGTTTGATTTTTACCAAAATGAATTTTTCTAGAAAAGTCTCTTTGAAGCCAACTTTTGCCTTTTTAGTTTATTTTGAAAATCTGGTTGTAAAATCTTGATTTCAAACTCTTTTTTATTCCATGGCCAAAGTTCAAGTCTCATACCATGGACTTCGGTCTTATCATCATGCTTAAGAATATGGATGATTGCTCTTATCGTTTTTTATGATTTTTCGAAGGTTTTCTAAACTGATTTTTAGAGGAACATCCTCAGCCCTTGTGATACTCGTTTAATGGTCATTTGGGGCTTGAGATTATGGTCATTTTGTAGCCATTAATGGCTGCCACTAGCTTTGGCAAACATGGTTTGGATTTACATATATAGAAGCATACCTGTCCATGGATGTCTTCATGTACATTTCAACTCTCTTTTTCAAATGCGATTGTTAATTTGGCCTTCTATGCCTATTGTAAGCTTAAACTTGTACTTATTTGAGGGTTGGAAAGGAGTGCTAGCCTTGTAGTTGATCTATGACTTACTTCCTTCCTTAACCTACATCACTCATTTCTCTAACTTGTGATTTTCATATTTTCTTGATTTTGGAAACATTGACTATCCTTGCAAATCATAAATTAATGGATTAATTTTAGCCCTTATAAGCCTCCTTCCATGCTCATTAGAGGGATGGAATGTGAATTTGTCCATGGAAATTAATTTGGGCTTCAGGCAAAACCCACTAACTTTGTTTTCCAAGTTTTGACTCTTTGTTGTCTTGTTTTTAACCCCCAAAATACTTTTGCAAATCTAAAGTTTTTGGCTTATTCTAAAATATTTTTGAGACTTAGGTTGTATTTTGAACTTCTTGAATGTGTCAAAAAAATTTCATTTTGTTAAAAAATTCCTTTCCAAGCTTGTTAAATAAATCAATTTTTCCAAATGCTCTACTATTGCCCTATTTCTACATGTCAAAATGTTTTTGCAAATCAATCATAATTATTTGGTTTTTAATTAAATTTAAGATTTTTTTTCCATATCCTAGACTTTTTAAATAAGGTTAGGGCTTTGGTGCTCAAAAATCTTTTATTAATCTTGTGAATTAATTTAGTCTTTGCATGTTTTTATCTTAACTCTAACCATTTTAAATAAATTTATTTTTTAAATGCATGTTTACAGCCTTGTTTCTATATCTTCCGTATATCTTGTTAAATCAGCCCATTTTGGTATAATTTTAGCCTTCTTTGGCTCTTAGTTTGTATTCTAGACACCTTATGTATGTTAGACAAACCCTACTTTATAGCATAACTTCTCTTTAGCTATTTTCTTTAAATTTATTTTATGACAACATGTTGAGTAGTTCTTTCTTTGATGTTAGATATCTATTTTGTTTGTGAACTAACCCATTATTTCTTATGCAAGCGCATTGCCCTTGTTTTAGGCAGTATTAAGGTACGCTTCTTTCCAGCTTTAATTGATTTGGTTTCTTTAATATGTCGTGCTCTTGAGTTTGGCTTTTACATATACACAAGCCATGTTGCTTGTTTATTATCACCATGCCTTGTATTTTTGCTCTTGCTTTTTGGTTTTTAGGTCTATTTGTCGATAGATTTAGTTCCATCCACTTGTTTAGTAAACCCTTTTTAAAGATTAAAGGAATGCCACCCTATGGTACCTTCTCAATAAGTAACCTAACCCCCAGATTTTAATGCAATTTTTACATATTTTGTTTTTCCTTAAAAAATGAGTCACTTTAGGGTTTTATTTTTTATTTTATTTTTCCTTTAAAAATAAATCACAGCTTAGCTTTTTCAAAATTGATTTTTCACAAATAAAAAACGGGTCTTATCATCAAGTAGGAACACATGCAAAAAATGTGAATCCACACATACATAGCCTAAAGGTACATTCTTTCATATTATTTTGTTGTTTGGCACAACCCTAGTAACCATATTTTAACATGAAATATAATAAAAATAAAGAAAAGTTGTTTGCCAAATTACCATTTGTAAAAGATGAATATATTTGGGAAGAAAAAAAAAAGGAAAAGGTTGGGCACTAGAAAAGAAAATTTCAATCCTAAACAATTTATTTCTTTTTCCAAGATTGGAATAAAGATTTAAAATGAATATATAGGTCATAAAATATTTTTTTAACTTTTTTTTTTCATGATTTTATAAATCAAAATAGATAATTTGGAGATTTTTCTATTGATATTACGTAAAATGCAAATAAGCATTTTTTTTTTTTATTTTTTTTTTGCCCTTTTTCTCAGAAAAGTTGGTTAGAATCGACTCCCATAGCTTAGTCAAATAGAGAATTTAGGCACCAGCTTGTTGTGATAGAAAATTTAGGCTCCCTTGCAAACGAGGAAGTAGAATCCCAAGAGACAACATCATCTCCATTTCCAATCAACATGTAAATTTCACAGCAAAAAAGGCCTAACCAAATGAGAAACACTAATCACGTGGAATGTCCACCTTCTTCTGGAGATACCGAAATATTTGTGGTATAGAAAATGTTGGCTTTTCCCCAGATTTAATACACAATCTTGCAACAGCTAAAAGATTGTTGAGCTCTCTCGAATCATAACTGTTTCCAAGATCTGGGTCTATCATCTTTTGCATGGATCTGCTTAACCGAGATTCTTGGACCCATTGAATTAAATCAACACCTCCCTTCTCTGATGATTGACCAGTTATTAGCTCCAGAATTAGAACTCCAAGCTGGAAGATTATGTTCTTACCTTCCTGACCTGTGCAATCTACAAGGGAGAAAATTTTTAAGAAAAAAAATAAAAATATAAATTGTTGTTATTCAAAACAGATGTAAGAACTCACCTTTTGAACATGAGACATTTTGTGCAGTGGCATGATTTCCACCAGAACTAAGAATACCAACGTCAGCTAGCTGTGACAGGAAGAGGAATGTTCATTTTTCTAAAAATTTATCCACAAAGTTGGATGGAAGTGTCTTTCTTCAATCCACACACACAACTCAGATATTCAAAAGCCTACAGCCAAAAGTTAAAAAGACAAAGGAAGGAAAATATTCTTACCTTTGCGGTGAAGTTCTCATCTAATAGGATATTACTAGACCTGATGGAGACATGATATATTGGTGGTTCATTGAAGAGTTGCAAATATTCCTGTAAACATCACCATAACCAAGCAACTGTCAATTAAACTTCAGACACAGAAATTTTCTCTATGTTTGGTA
This sequence comes from Vitis riparia, assembly GCF_004353265.1. Taxonomy (NCBI): domain Eukaryota; kingdom Viridiplantae; phylum Streptophyta; class Magnoliopsida; order Vitales; family Vitaceae; genus Vitis; species Vitis riparia. Next base: position 64,884 of record NC_048436.1, read on the forward strand.
CAAGACTATTTCATGCATCACAACTCAGGCTGATAAGGGAGCAATCAGGTAGCTAGATGGCCAATGTAAACCACATCCATACAGACAGGATTTAGGCTTAGTTGAGTTGAGTTGAGTTTGGGTATGGTTTCACAGATCATGTTTCTCATTGACACATAATTAGAGTCAACAAACAAAACCATCTCAGGCATCCAATCAAAAGCCAAAGGCCAACCAGCTAGCATTCGGTGATCTGGAGAAAGCTCATAAGGGGAAAGGAACATAAGGGTCTTGAAATTCATGGGTGTAAATTAATAAAATATTACCAAACCAAAAGGATTTGAGATGGAGTGGATAATCAATTTGCCACCAAATACACAAAATCAATCCCTAAGGTGTTAGTTGATGCAAATGGTGCTCAAGGTTGCAGCCTTTGGAAAAGAATTTCTGGAAAACTGATTGATTTCTACCAGAAAATTTCATTTATAGTACGGAAGTAAGAGAATAATTCCCTTCCCTGGCAACCAAGCTCTCCTCACTCCTATTTTGATCTCTATGCACTCAGATTGAAAAAGAAAATGACCCAATCTCAAAATTCCTGATCAGGTTGAGAAAACTATGTTGGACCTCCATTTTTAGGTTCCTGCTCTAGGACTGGTAGGTGGAATCTTATGGAAATTGGTTGGCTAGTTTGTATAGCCACTATGCTATATAGACTGTCACTGCTTTTTGGCAATGGCCTTTTCACTTCCAAGCTGATTAGAAAATTGGATGTCCCATATGTGGCCTAGGAAGAATGTTTCAAAATTGACCATCTTACTGCCCGTAACTGGGAGTTGCCAAATAGATTATACTTTGGAAAATCTAATTCAGAAACACAGCCACCTTAATAGTCCATTTCCCACTTGTTGTCCTATTTGAACTCAGAAGCAAGCGGATAATGCACATATTTTTGGCTTGACCTTCTTTAAAATTGGAGAATGAAAGCTAAGAAGGAGATACTGCAGGTTGTGATCTTTTCTATTTTCAGGGTTTTTATACCTATTAAAAAATACTTGCAGAGATGAGTGACATGTCTCCTTGTATGTAGGTAAGCATGCATGAAACTTAGGCAGCAAATATGACCATGACATTAAAAGGATAAAATTATGACTTTACAACTTACCAGTGCGGCTGCTACACCAATAGCTATTTGTAGCCTCGTCCTCCAATTCAACGGAGTCTTCAGAGGATCTGCCAAGAACCAATTGTTTATAACAAAACCAAATTTGGCGTACATAGACAAGTTTAGCTCCAAAGGTTACCATTAAGATGCTCTTTCAGGCTTCCATTTTCTATGCTTTCAAATACTAGGAATCTGTAAACAATAAAGAGGAATATGACAAAATTGTTAATTTCTCAGAACAATAATAGTTAAGGATATAAACTTCATTAAACCAGAGATGATTGACAAAATAAATGCATGAAATCAGAGATGAGGATTATGGTCTATCCATTCAAACAGGTCTCATTTTGGGGAGAATTGCAGCAAGAGAACAAGTGGAGAATACTGTTCTTGTTTTATTTTCTCTCCCTCTTTTAATTCTGAAAGGACATCAATTTCAGGAATACAGGAAACGATACCATAGAAGCACGGGTGTGCTACTAAATTGGCATCTCTATTTCGTGTATTCTAGGGATTAAACATTTAATATCAAAATCTCATGATATTTTAGTAGATTTTTCATCACAAAATTCAGCCAACATATCCAATTTGAAAACAAGATCTTCATATTATTCATCACATTTTATAAGGGCTCCATCTGGGAAAACCTGTTTTTAATAGATCCACAGGGAAGGCAATGTGGCCATACAAACTGGCACATCTGCTTTTGACAAGAGTTAGGAAACAAACCTTTTACGTCCTGTGGAAAATCCTCTAAGTGCAAGAAGGTGCCGATGATGCAATCGGCCCAATCGTTGCACTTCCCCATAGAAGATGTCCTTCCCTTGATTAAAATCTCTTACTTCTTTTACCAAGGCAACAAGACCATCCTGAAATATGGCTTTATAAGCAACCCCATAAGAATTGCTATAACTGATTCTGCGGAAACCATCCGTTGCCCTCTTTATATCCTTGTATGAGAAGCGCCTCACAAAGGACACAGGGCCTGAAATTGAAACTTACCATTGTAAGTATGGAAGTAATTAGGAGATACATACAACTCTTATAATGTATAACAAACATATTAACTGCTATTTTACTGTTTGGTTGCAGAGAGATCAAAGCAAAAGAGAAGAATAGCAATATTTTAAACCTATATTTTCCTGTTTTTCCAGAAACTAGAAAAGAAAATCCATTGAGGGCAGCCTCGCATGATTATCTGACTTATATACCTTAAATTCACCATTTCTTAAAGAGTCAAACAAGCAAAGACCAGAGACTTGAATCTCAATTCCCTTCTCTTTACAGTTTCCTCCAGAACCCAGTAATGCCTAAAGAATCATCATATTCTAAAACACAACATAAGCCAAAAGACCCCACTTCAGATCACGATTTACAACAGAATTCTAGATTCAATTAGAAGGAAGGTGACAAGTCTCATCACGTCCAAATAATTTTCACACTAAAAACCCAAAATATATGACCAAAAAAATCCTGATCCCTTTTAACATCTCACAGTCCTTGAAACCTCTTCTCTGTGCATCCAAAGAACATGCCTTGCAAAATTAATTCAGAATTCCATAAGATCAACCAATTTTCACACTGAAATTTTAGAATGCATCGTTCTGAGTCTTCATTTTTCAATGTACAACCAAGAAATTCATATCAAAAAATTTTCTTCAAGATTTTCACACATTGTTTAACACAATCAGTCACTGAACCTTTTATGTCTACATCCAAATTACATCTATCACAAAACTAACGCAGAATTGCGCAAAAGCAATCAATTTTCTTCAACAAAACTGAATCACAACAAAGAAAAACGTGTAAATTCAAATAAATCTATAAATTCCTATGGACGTCTTTTAAAAATTTATGAAAATTTTTAACACATGTCAGATACTAAAACCTTTTCTCTCTGCAGGAAAATCGCATGTAGTACACAATTAACTGAGAATTCCACGAAATCAAGCAATTCCTTTCCACAGAAATGAATCACATAAGAACAACATGTGAAAATTCAGTGAAATCCGTCAATGCACATCTCTGTACATCCAAATCACATCTATCACACAACCGACTCGGAACTCCAGAAAGTAAGGGAATTTAATCAAGAGAACTGAATCACATACAAAAACAGAGCATAATTGAATGAAAAACATGAATGTGGAATGAAATTAATGATGAATTGGAAGTGAAGTGAATACCGGAACGATGTGGATGGAGCCAGGCAAGGAGAAGGAGGCGAAACTTGCGGATCAGAAGGTCCATATGGGAGAAATTCGGAGGTTTGGTGGGGGGTAGTCAGCGAAGATGAAGAAGACACAGTAAAAGCTTTTCTGTTTAAACCCATTTGTTGGTAATTGTGAAATCCGATCTCTCCATCTGCGATCCGTTACTCTAACAGTGCTCATGGGGGAGACCGCACGTGCCACGGGCGTGGATCTGAACTGCCGGCCGTACTATATATATGTGTGGTTCCAAACACACTCCGCCCATCATTCTTGGCCAACCCAGATTAGCATGCCAACGTGGTGCCATGTCAGCTTCTTGAATAGAAATGCCGTCGCAAACATTCCCTCAACGATTTTTTGAGGAAACTTCAAGATGAAATAACTTAAATTCATTATTGATCACTCAAGATTCAAAATTACTACCCCATGCACACTCAAGTCATCATCATCATCACTTATTCTGAACCCACATTTTATTCTAAAATTATAAGTGTATTTGATAAATCAATTTAATGATTTAATACCACCAAATAACTTAATTTAAATAATTAATTAAATTAAACATATTTATCAAATAACTTAAAATAAAATATAATTTTAAGTATTAAATTAAAATAATTGTTATGAATAAAGTAATGAATGTCATCATATTTATTATATTAAATGTTAATTAATGTTATTTATTAATATTAATAGATATTATTTATGACTTTCATTAATATACATCAGTGAGAATATTAATGGAAACCATTTAAAAAGCTTATAAAAAAGCTTCATTTCCCTTGTAATATACATCCCCAAAAAAGAAAAAAATTTCTCAATTTCTTTCATTCTCTCTATCTTCATTTTCTCAACTCTCTTCTCTAATTCATTCATCTTATTATATATATTGTTAAAGTAATATATATTTTATCTCTATTTTGATTTGCTTTGCATTTACCCCCGTTTTACAACACGTTATTAACACAAATTGCTCTGAAAGTAATTCTCGTATCTTAAACTTGAAGTTATTTATATATAATAAAATTTTACATATTTATATTGTTATTTTTAAATTCATTTAATTTGTGTTATATATTATTAAAGGCTATAAGCAAATTATTTGATTTTGATTATATATACCAATATTAGTAGTTTATTATAACCGATTTTAATAATATTGTTTTGTCATATATTTGAAGTTATTTGACAATGTTGAATCTAAAAAAAACTTGAATTTGTGATACTTGACATTTCTGGAAAGAACTATCTCTATTAGATCCTTGATGCTGAAATACATATTGATGCAATGAATCTTAGAGTTACGATCAAAGAATAAAATCAAGCATCCCTATAGGATCGCGCAAAAGCACTAATTTTCCTTTATCATCATCTCCATGAAGGTTTAAAAAATAAGTATCTCACAATAAAGGACTATTTCACTCTATAGAGTAATTTGAAGGAAAGATATGACCACCAAAAAATTATGATTCTTCCAAAAGATCAATATGATTGAATGCACTTGAGGTTGCAAGATTTTAAAACTGTTAGTGAATATAACTCTGCAGTTTTCAAAATCATCTCTTAATTAAAGTTGTGTAGAGAAAAAAATCACAAAAGAAGACATGTTAGAAAAAACTTTTACTACATTTCGTGCCTCAAATGTGCTTCTACAGCAACAGTATCGAGAGCGTAGATTTACAAAATACTCTGAATTAATATCATGTCTTCTTGTTGAACAAAATAATGAGTTTTTGATGAGAAATCACCGATCTCGTCCAACTAGATCTGAACCATTCCTTGAAGTGAATGCAATATTGTCCCAAACTCGTGGACGTGGACGAGGACGATGACGTGGTTGTGGTCGTAGAATGAATCTCTGATACCATGGTCATTATGGTAATAATTGATGGGAAAAACTCGGATCTCTCTGTTTCCCAAGTCCAGATCAGGTTTGGAACATACATAACTATCCTAAGCTTTTTTTAAATCCTATGCACAAAAATAAATAAATAAATAAATAACATTTTTATATTTTAAAAGGATTCAAAAAGTGTTGACAAAAACAGTACCCCATATTCAAATGTTCTCGAATCATATCCACATGGTGAAAATGAAGATCGAAATCGCAGAAGTCTTGTAAACCTGAAGTCTTCCGCCCAATGACTCGAACCTTGATCTTTGCACACTTCCGATGGGGATGAAAAGATGGTAGATATTATGGCTCTCAATCTCTCTAGATGGTGGAAGACAAAAACTGTGGAAACCCTAGCCCCTATGGGGTATTTATAGGGTTCCTAAGTGGGCTTAAGTGACTTGAGTCCCCATGGGCTTGGGTCACTTAATCTAACCTAAAATAGGTTCTAATTGATTAATGAACCAATAGGGTTTATTAATTAATCAATTAGCTCAATCTAGGGACCTTGTTCATTTACCCCTATGCAATCTTACATAATTACCAAAATGTCCTTATGCATAAAAGTGAACATATAGCCAATTTGACCCTCATAACTCATATTAATAAGGTATATGAGCTTAAAGTAGGGACCATTGGGGACCCATAAGAATATTGACTCCCTTAGAGTCCAATTCTAGAGTTTATTCAACATCCCACTACAAAGAATCAACTAAACTCCAGTATCCTATGTAAATAACAACGAGACACCAAGTGCTCGGGTCCATGACCTGTTATCCATTATATTTAGTCTCCTCATGAACTGGTGTCCATAGTCTAACAAGGTGAAAGTTATCAATATTTCAAGATTACCTTTACTATCCTTAAGTTATAGATCCTCCTATTGTGCGTTCAATTAACATGTCTTAGCTTTCAAAGAGTTTATGTCAAGTTCCACTTAAGAACTACTATGACCATAGTTTTTATGAATACACTTCCTTAAGACCACCCAATGGGACACATTGTCTCAATCCCAAGAGATATTATAGCGTCTTTATTGAGAATACCTATTGTTATTGGCTTCCATCAACAGTGACTCAATCCATAGGGAATATATGATTAGCTTACGATCTCACCCATAGGTTAAAGTCACTACTAATTTCAATACAAACTCAATATTCTCTCAAGGTTGAGAGATAATACAATGAAACAGTTTGGTAAGGTCATGACTACTTGATAACCTTAAGTCATAACTCACCGTAGGTCTTGTCCATTGTGTAACCATACAACTAGTGCACTAACTATGAGAAACTCATCCCGATAGCCAAGACCGGTTATCCTTCCAATTAGGAGGTGGTGCACTAAAACCTCTAATAGGTTGCCTAAATCCATGAACTAGTTGTGAACAAGTCGTCTATTTGAAAGGAACTCATGACTTTGATCTTCTATGCAACTCTTAATGCACCTAAGTCATGTACAATGCAAAAGATACAAGCAAGAATGCTTATAAAGGATAATACATAAAATAAAGATAAATAAAAGTGAAACTGGAACATTATTAAATAAATAATGAATTCTAAATTTATTACATCATGTCATGCTTTTAAGGGCTCTATCCTAACTATAATTCCTCAAATTTTCAAAAAAGGAAAGCCTCATTGCACCACCAGAAGTAGAATAATGATGAGGCAAAACAAGAAAATGAGAAGTATTTACAAGATAAACCTTCTAAGAACCATGAGAATAACTGTTATAAATGTGGTATGAGTGGGCATTGGTGACGTACCTATCGCACACCCAAACATTTAGTTGACACTTACCAAGCATCAATAAAAGCAAAAGAAAAAGAGACAAATATGAACTTTACTGATGGTGATGGATTGGACCTAACCTACTATGACATTGATTTCTTTGGAGGTCCTAATGAAAAAAAAAATCATTTAATAAATGATGAGAATATTAACATTGATTGATGTTACTTTATATATCAAATAATATATTATTATGTCTTATATTTACATCTCAATTTTCTTTTGTTATTTACATTATGCCTTGATTTATTTTTTTAAAAAAATTAGTTATATCTAAAATCCGTGTGTTATTTGATCTCAAGATGAATGAGGATGATGTATGTCTCACAAAGTGCGCAACCACACACACAATTCTTCAAGATAAAATATATTTCCTCGAATTGACATTGATAAAAGCTAATGTAAGTGTCATATCTGATACTACAAACTTAGTTGAAGGCTCTAGAAGAACAAACATAATGCTACCAAATGGAACTAGATTTCATATAAATGATGCTTTATATTCTAGCAAATCCAGAAGAAATTTGCTCAGTTTTAAAAAGATTTGTAAAAATGGATATCATATTGAAAATATGAATGAAGATAATGTAGAATATATTTACATTACTTCTATTATATCCGGCCAAAAACTTATAATGGAAAAACTCTTGGCTTTCTCTTCTGGGTTGTATTAGACAACTATAAAGCCTATTGAATCATATGTTGTCGTGAACCAGAAGTTCAACGACCCAAAATTTTTTGTCCTTTGGCATGACAGGCTAGGTCACCTAGTGTCTTCAATAATGCATCGAATAATCAAACACTCACATGGGCATCCACTAAAGAACCAGAAGATTTTTTTTACCCAATGATTACTCATGTGTTGCCTATTCACAAGGTAAATTGATAGTCAAACCATCTTTTACTAAAGTCATATCTGAGTCACCAGTATTTCTAGATAGTATAAATGGGGACATATGTGGGCTTATCCATCCACCATGTGGACCATTTCGTTATTTTATGATCTTAATAAATGTTTCTACTAGGTGGTCACATGTTTGTCTCATTTATACATGTAATGTTGTCTTTGCTAGACTCATTGCACAAATGATCGGATTACGAGCACAATTTCCAGATTATCCAATTAAGACAATATGTCTTGAAAATGCTAGAGAATTTACTTCTCAAACATTCATTGAATACTGCATGTCAATGGGAATAAATATTGAGCATCCTATTGTTGATACCCATACCCAAAATGGTTTAGCAAAATCCTTTATCAAACGTCTTCAATTAATAACTCGACCATTACTAATGAAAACCAAGTTACCTACTTCTGCCTGGGGACATGCTATTATTCATGTTGCAGATTTAGTCTATATTCGACCTACAACTTACCATGAATACTTCCTTTCATAACTTGTGCTTGGAAAACAACTAAATATCTCTTATTTACGAATCTTTGGTTGTGCAATATATGTACCAATTACACTTACACAACGCACTAAAATGGGTCCCCGACGAAGACTTGAGATTTATGTAAGTTTTGATTCTCCATCTATCGTAAGATATCATGAACCTTTGATAGTCGATGTTTTTATAGCTCGATTTGCGGATTGTCATTTTAATGAGAGTGTTTTCTAATCATTAGGGATTGAAAAACTGATTCCTGAATAACAACGAGAAATCACTTGGAACGCATCTACTATGTCCCATCTTGATCCTCGTACAAATCAATATGAACTAAAAGTTCAAAGGATCATTCATTTACAAAATCTTGCAAATCAATTACTAGATGCATTCATTGATACAAAGAAAGTGACAAAGTCACATATTCTGGCTGCAAATACTCCAGTAAGGATTGATGTCCCTATAAGACAGTTGACAAATAAATCTAAGATACGCTTGAAGCGTGATAGACCTATTGGCTCAAATGATGTAACTCCCTAGACGAGGAGAATGCAAGAAAAACTAGGCACTCTAGAAAAAGCCGTCAAAATGAATGATCAGTCTAGAATTGATAAATCTATAACCCTAGAAGAGGCATAAATAATACAAAAAGCCCTTGAAGAGGCACATATTGAATAAGAAGCCCCTAAAGAGGCACATGTACCTAAAAATTGTGATATCTCAGTAAGTTATATACACACGAGAGAAAAATGGAATTAGAATAATATTATTATTAACAATATTTTCATTTTCCAAGTGGCCTCTGATATTATAAGAAATGATGAAGATCCCAAACCACAAAATATGGAAGAATGCCGACATAGAAATGATTGACCAAAATGGAAAAAAACTATGTAGGCAGAGTTAAAATTCATTAACAAAACGAGAAGTTTTTGAACCTATAGTCCAAACACCTAAAGATGTAAAACACGTTGGGTACAAATGAGTATTGGTACAAAAGCACAATGAGAATAATGAGATCATAAGATATAAAGCGCGATTAATAACACAAGGTTTCTCGCAAAGATCTAGTATTGTCTATGAGGAAACATTTTCTCCCATCATGGACACAATCATATTTTATTTCTTAATTAGTTTGGTAGTCTCAGAATGACTAAATATGCGTCTCATGGATGTTATTATAGCATATTTATATGGATAATGATATATACATGAAAATCCGTGAAAGATTTAAATTGCCTGAAGAAAATAGTACAAAGCCTTGTAGCATATACTCAATCAAGTTGCAACGCTCCTTGTATGGATTAAAGCAATGCGGACGCATGTGGTACAATCGACTTAGCTAATACTTGCTAAAAGAAGGGTATGTGAATAACCCTAAATGTACATGCATCTTCATTAAAAAAAAATTAGAAACCAGATTTGCATTTATTGCAATGTATGTTGATGACTTAAATCTTGTCAGAACTCCTAAAGAGCTCACAAGAACAATAAATTACTTGAAAAAGAAAATTGAGATGAGATATCTTGGAAAAACAAAATTTTGTCTTGGCATACAGATCGAGCATTTTCCAAATGGAGTTTTAGTACATCAATCAACATACATAAATAAAATTTTGAAGCATTTTTATATGCATAAAGTGCATCATTTAAGTTCTCCAATAGTTGTCTAATCACTTGATGTGAAAAAAGACTTATTTCGTCATTGCAAAAAAAAAATTGAAGAATTACTTGGTTCTGAAGTACCATATCTTTTTGGTGCATTTATGTATCTTGCCAATTATACACGTCTAGACATTGCTTTTTTTTGTCAATTTATTAGCAAGATACAATTTTGCTCCAACTCGAAGACATTGGAATGGTATCAAACATATATTGCACTATCTTCGTGAAACTACTTATATGGGTTTATTTTACTTAAGGGAATCAAAGCAACAATTGCTTGGATATGCAGATGCAAGATACTTTTCAAATCCACATAAAGGCAGGTCACAAATAGGGTATGTGTTTAATTACAATGGTAATGCTATTTCATAGAGATATGTCAAACAAACAATGGTGGCCACATCATTAAATCATTCAAAAATATTTGCAATTCATGAAGTAAGTTGTGAATGTATATGACTAAGATCTATGATCCAGCATATTAGGAAATCATATGCACTCTCCTCTATCAAAGGTGACCCAACAATATTATTTGAAGATAATGATGCATGCATTGCACAGATAACATAGGGTTATATTAAAGATAGAACTAAACATATTTCACCAAAATTCTTTTATAAACATGAGCTTTAGAAGAGTAGTGAAATTGATGTTCAACAAATACGCTCAAGTAATAATCTAGTAGATTTATTCACAAAGTCATTGTCAACCTCAACATTCAAGAAGTTAATACACAAGATTGGAATGCATCAACTCAATGATATTGACATGATGGGGAGTATGCTTATAAAAGGGTGTTAGTGTACTGTACTATTTTTCCCTTCGGCCAAGTTTTATCCTATTGGGTTTATTGGCAAGGTTTTTAATGAGGTAATCCTAACATACCAAACACAACTTAAAGAATTATAAAAATATTGTACTATTTTTCCTTCGCTAGGTTTTTCCCACAAGGTATTTTACTAGCAAGGTTTTAATGAGGCATATTCTTCTAATGTGGTAGACATCCAAGGGGGAGTGTTATAAATGAAATAATGAATGTCACCACATTTATTATATTAAATGTTAATTAATACTATTTATGAATGTTAATTGATATTATTTATGACTTCCATTAATATTCATTTATGATAATATTAATGGAAACCATTTGGAAAGCCTATAAAAAGGCTTCCCATTCTCTGTAATATGCATCTCCAAGTAAGAAAAAAATTTCTTTCTTTCTTTCAATCTCCCTGTCTTTTATTCTCTCAACTTTTTTCTTTGATTCCTTCCTCCCATTATATATATTGTTAAAGTAATATATATTTTATCTCTACTTTGATTTGCGTTGTATTTATCCCCGTTTTACAACAATGATCAATTCATTATTAATCTCAAAATTCAAATAAATATTAAGTTTTAATTTTTTTTTTTTAAAAAAGTTAAACTTTATGATATAACCACCTGCTCAACTATATTATTTCTTTTTTTTTTTCAAAAAAATAAAATAAAATTGTAACTCCTAATAGCTATTTGATTATTGATTTGGAATTGTTTTTGGGACTTTAGAGTTTAAATCAATTTATGGCATGTTTGGTCGAAGAAATAATGAATGAGAATAAATATTTGATTTTCATTCATATTTCTTCTTGAATTGAATGAATTTAGTAATTTGAAATATAGAAGTAAAGTTGGAATGATAATTTGTTTTTTCAGTGTTAAGTAAAAATCAGAATGAAAATGACAAAAATAAATAAATAAATTATCGATAATATCATCTATTTTTTTTTTTTTTTTGTTTAAAAAAATCTCACATTATACATAATTTGAAATAATTTTTTTATTTTCATTTAAAAATAATCCTTTGAAGTTTTCCTTTTTTTTTTTTCTTTTTTTTTCTTTTTTTTTTTTGCTAAATAATAAAAATCTATTTGAGTTTGTGATTGCAAATCAAAATTTTTAAATATATATATACCACTATTTGGTTATTATTCTTTAGAAACAATTTTTAAAAACAAAGTAAATTAGAAAATTATTCTGCATTTTTTATTAAAGAAAATAAATTTCAAATAAAGTGAAACATTGTATTGAATTTATTAATAAGTTTAATAATTTTTAAAAATAATTTAAAACTCAAAAATTATATACAATGACTAAAAAAATAAAATAACACAACATTAGTAATTATTAATTTTGAATCATTATTCTTTATTTTTAACAAAATAAATTTATTATGCTTTTATAAGATGTTGGTATCCATATTTTTATAATATCTATAAAATAATATTAGAAATGTTATAAATGAAGAGTGGTGAATGACCACATTAATGGTCATTATGAACTCCATTTACTCATCTTTAAGATGAGTAATGGGAGTTCATATTATGAAGCCTATAAAAGGCTTCTTACACCCCATGTAAAAGCATCCCGAGAAAAAGAAAGAAAAGTTCTTCCTCTCATTCTCTATCTCTTTCTTTCATTCTCTCAACTCTCTTCTCTGATTTCTTCTTCCCTATTATATATCAAAGTAAGATATATTTCATTTCTACTACTTTGATTTGCATTGCATTTGTCCTTGTTTTACAACACGTTATCAGCACGAATTGCTCTGAAGGTAATTCTCGTATCTTAAACTTGAAGTTATTTATATAGAATAAAATTTTACATATTTATATTATTGTTGATTTATTTTGTTACATGTTGTTAAAAGTTATAAACAAATTATTTGATTTTGTTTATAATCAAAGTTATACCAATGCTATCAATTTATTATAATTGATTCTAATAATATTGTTTTGTCATATATATGAAGTTATTTGACAATGTCGAATATCACAAAACTCGAATTTGTGGCACTTGACATTTCGGGAAAGAACTATCTATCTTGGATCCTTGATGCTGAATTACATCTTGATGCAATGAACCTTGGAACTACGATCAAACAAAGAAATCAAGCATCCCTACAGGATTGCGCAAAAGCATTGATTTTCCTTCGCCATCACCTTCATGAAGGTTTAAAAAATGAGTATCTTATAGTAAAGGACCCTTTTACTCTATGGAGTAATTTGAAGAAAAGATATGACCACCAGAAAACTGTGATTCTCCCAAAAGCTCAATATGATTGGATGCACCAAAGGTTGGAAGATTTTAAAACTGTTAGTGAATACAACTCCGTGCTTTTCAAAATCAGCTCTCAATTAAAGTTGTGTGGAGAAAAAAATCACAGAAGAAGACATGTTAGAGAAAACTTTTACTACGTTTCATGCCTTGAATGTGCTCCTGCAGCAGTAATATCGAGAGCATAGATTTACAAAATATTCTGAATTAATATTGTGTCTTCTTGTTGCTGAACAAAATAATGAGCTTTTGATGAGAAATCACCAGTCTCATCCAACTGGATCTGAACCATTCCCTGAAGTGAATGCAATATCGTCCCAAACTCATGGACGATGACAAGGACGTGGTCGTGGTCATGGAAGAAATCCCTCATACCATGGTTCTTATAGTAATAATTCTCAGAAAATGAAAGCCTCATTGCACCACCAGAAGTGGAACAATACTGAGACAAAACAAGAAAATGGGAAGTGTTTACAAGATAAACCTCCTAAGAACCATAAGAATAATTGTTATCGATGTGGTATGAAAGGGCATTGGTCGCGTACTTGTCGTACACCCAAACATTTGGTCGACCTTTACTAAGCATCAATAAAAGCAAAAGGAAAAGAGATAGAGATGAACTTTACCGATGGTGATGGAATAGACCTAACCTACTATGACATTGATTTCTTTGGAGGTCCCAATGAAAAAACAGATCATTTGAAAATGATGAGAAAATTAACATTGATTGATGTTACTTTTATATGAAATAATATATTATTATATCTTATATTTACACTTGATTTTCTTTGTTATTTACATTATGCCTTGTTTTTTTTTGTTATATCTGAAATCCATGTGTTATTTGGTCTTAAGATGAATGAGGATGATGTATGTCTCGCAGACTGTGCAACCACGCATACAATTCTTCGAGATAAAAGATATTTCCTCGAATTGACATTAATAAAAGCTAATGTAAGTACCATATCTGGTACTACAAACTTAGTTGAAGGCTCTGGAAGAGCAAACATAATATTGCCAAATGGAACTGGATTCCATATAAATGACGCTTTATATTCTAGCAAATCCAGAAGAAATTTGCTTAGTTTTAAAGATATCTGCAGAAATGGATATCATATTGAAACTATGAATGAAGATAATGTATAATATCTTTACATTACTTCCATTATATCTGGCCAGAAGCTTATAATGGAAAAACTCCCGGCTTTCTCCTCTGGGTTGTATCATACAACTATAAAGCCTATTGAATCATATGTTGTCGTGAACCAAAAGTTCAACGACCCAAAAGTTTTTGTCATTTGGCATGACAAGCTAGGTCACCCAGGGTCTTCAATGATGCGTCAAATAATCAAACACTCACATGGGCATCCACTAAAGAACCAGAAGATTCTTTTACCCAATGAATACTCATGTGCTGCCTGCTCACAAGGTAAATTGATAATCAGACCATCTTTTACTAAAGTCATATCTGAGTCACCAATCTTTTTAGAAAGAATACACGGGGACATATGTGGGCCTATCCATCCACCATGTGGACCATTCCGTTATTTTATGATCTTAATAGATGTTTCTACTAGGTGGTCACATGTTTGTCTCATTTCTACACGTAACGTTGCCTTTGCTAGACTCCTTGCACAAATAATCAGATTACGAGCACAATTTCCAGATTATCCAATTAAGACAATACGTCTTGATAATGCTGGCGAATTTACTTCTCAAACATTCATTGACTATTGCATGTTAGTAAGGATAAATATTGAGCATCCTGTTGCTCATACTCATACCCAAAATGGTTTAGCAAAATCCTTCATCAAACGTCTCCAATTAATAGCTCAACCATTACTAATGAAAACCAAATTACCTATTTCCACCTAGGGACATGCTATTATGCATGTTGTAGCTTTAGTATGTGTTCGACCTACAACTTACCATGAATACTCTCCTTCACAACTCGTGCTTGGAAAACAACCAAATATCTCTCACTTACGAATCTTTGGTTGTGCAGTATATGTACCAATTGCACCTACACAACGCACTAAAATGGGTCCCCAATGAAGACTTGGGATTTATGTAGGTTTTGATTTTCCATCTATCATAAGATATCTTGAACCTTTGACAGGCGATGTTTTTACAGCTCGCTTTGCAGATTGTCATTTTAATGAGAGTGTTTTCCCGTCATTAGGGAGAGAAAAGTCGATTCTTGAAGAACAATGAAAAATTAGTTGGAAAACATCTACTATGACCCATCTTGATCCTCATACAAATCAATGTGAACTAGAAGTTCAAAGGATCATTCATTTGCAAAATCTTGCAAATCAATTACTAGATGCATTCATTGATATAAAAAAAAGTGACAAAGTCACATATCCTAGCTGCAAATACTCCAACACGAATTGATGTCCCTGTAAGACAGCTAACAAATGAATCTAAGATATGCTTGAAGCGTGGCAAACCTGTTGGCTCAAAGGATGTAACTCCCCAAAAGAGGAGAACCCAAGAAAAACTTCGCACTCTAGAAGAGGCCATCAAAATGACTTATCAGTTTAAAATTGATAAATCTATAGCCCTAGAAGAGGCACAAATAATGCAGAAAGCCCATGAAGAGGCACATATTGAATAAGAAGCCCATGAAAAGTCACATATTGAACGAGAAGCCCCTGAAGAGGCACAAGTACCTGAAAATTGTGAGGTCTCAGTAAGTTATGTACAAACGAGAGAAAAATTGGATAAAAATAATATTGTTATTAACAATATTTTTACTTTCCAAGTTGCCTCTGATATCATAAGAAATGATGAAGATCCCGAACCACGAAATGTGGAAGAATGTCGACATAGAAATGATTGACCAAAATGGAAAGAAGCTATACATGCAGAGTTAAACTCATTAACAAAACGAGAAGTTTTTGGATTTGTAGTCCAAACACCTGAAGATGTAAAGCTTGTTGGGTACAAGTGGGTATTTGTACGAAAGCACTATGAGAAAAATGAGATCATAAGATATAAAGCGCGATTAGTAGCACAAGGTTTCTCACAGAGACCTAGTATTGACTACAAGGAAACATATTCTCCTGTCATGGACGCAATTACATTTCGTTTCTTAATTAGTTTATCAATCTCAGAATGATTGGATATGTGTATCATGGATGTTATTACAACATATTTATACGGATCCATGGATAATGATATATACATGAAAATCCCTGAAGGATTTAAATTGCCTGGAGCAAATAGTACAAAGCCTCGTAGCATGTACTCAATCAAGTTACAACGATCCTTGTATGGATTAAAGCAATTTGGACGCATGTGGTACAATCGCCTTAGCGAATACTTGCTAAAAGAAGGGTATGTGAATAACCCTATATGCCCATGCATCTTCATTAAGAAATCAGAAACCGGATTTGCAATTATTGCAGTGTATGTTGATGACTTAAATCTTGTTGGAACTTCTGAAGAGCTCACAAGAACAACAAATTACTTGAAAAAGGAATTTGAGATGAAAGATCTTGGAAAAACAAAATTTTGTCTCGACCTGCAGATCGAGCATTTTCCAAATAGAGTTTTAGTACATCAATCAACATACATTAAGAAAGTTTTGAAGCATTTTTATATGGATAAAGCGCATCCTTTAAGTTCTCCAATGGTTGTCCGATCACTTGATGTGAAAAAAGGACTCATTTTGTCCTTGTGAAAAAAATGAAGAGTTACTTGGTCCTAAAGTACCATATCTTGGTGTTATTGTTGCACTTATGTATCTTGTCAATTGTACACGTCCAAACATTGCTTTTTCTGTCAATTTATTAGTAAGATACAGTTCCGCTCCAACTCGAAGACATTGGAATGGTATCAAACATATATTGCGTTATCTTCGCGGGACTACTGATATGAGTTTATTTTACTCAAGGGAATCAAAACAATAATTGCTTGGATATGCAAATGCAAGATATCTTTCAGATCCACATAAAGGTAGGTCACAAACAGGGTATGTGTTTAATTGCAATGGTACTACTATTTCATGGAGATCTGTCAAACAAACAATGGTGGCCACATCATCAAATCATTCAGAAATACTGGCAATTCATGAAGCAAGTCGTGAATGTATATGGCTAAGGTCTATGTTCCAGCATATTCGGGAATCATGTGGACTTTCCTCTATCAAAGGTGACCCAACAATATTATTTGAAGATAATGTTGCATGCATTGCACAAATAACAGGGGGTTATATTAAAGGAGATAGAACTAAACATATTTCACCAAAATTCTTTTATACACATGAATTCCAAAAGAGTGGTGAAATTGATGTGCAGCAAATACACTCAAGTGATAATCTAACAGATTTATTCACAAAATTATTGTCAACCTCAACATTCAAGAAGTTAATACACAGGATTGGAATGCGTCAACTCAAGGATATCGACATGAGGGGGAGTAAGCTTGTAAAAGGGTGTTAGTGTACTGTACTCTTTTTTCCTTCGTCCAGGTTTTGTTCTACTGGGTTTTACTAGCAAGGTTTTTAACGAGGTAGTCCTAATATACCAAGAAAATAATATTGTAGTTTTTTTCCTTCGCTAGGTTTTTCCTATAAGGTTTTTTACTAGCAAGGTTTTAATGAGACATATTCTTTTAATATGGTGGTCATCTAAGGGGGAGTGTTGTAAATGAAGAGTGGTGAATGACCACATTGATGGTCATTACGAATTCCATTTACTCATCTTTAAGATGAGTAATGGGAGTTCATATTATGAAGCTTATAAAAGGCTTCTTACACCCATGTAAGAGCATCCCGAGAAAAAGAAAGAAAAGTTATTCATCTCATTCTCTATCTCTTTCTTTCATTCTCTCAACTTTTTTCTCTGATTTCTTCTTCCCTATTATATATCAAAGTAAGATATATTTCATTTCTACTACTTTGATTTGGATTGTATTTGTTCTTGTTTTACAACAAAAAATTATTAATTTTGAATTATTATTATTATTCATTTTTAATAAAATAAATCAATTAATGTTGATATCTATATTTTTATAATATTAATTAAAAATATAATTTATTATTTTATTATGTTAGTAATATTCATATTTTATTAAAAATTATTTATTTTTAATTTAAAATTTTACTTTATTTTAAATGAGATTTCAATTAAATTTAGTTTATATTGTATATATTGAATTTCTAATTTGTGCTTTTTATAAAGTCAAAATAAAAAAAATTAAAAACACCTTATCTAAAAATGTTTCTAGTTTTTAAAATTTTTAAAACATATTTTTAAAAATAACTTATACTGATAAATTAAAATATCTTTTAATTTAGATAAATTAAAATTTGAATTTCATTTCCATTATATTCATTCTTATCATCGGTCATTTATCTATTCTCCACTTTTCATTCTGACGTGATAAACACATCTGTACGATGGTTTTTACGTTAAAAAGAGCAGAGGGAACCAGGAACCCGATGAGTAATTTTGAATCATGACCGTCCAAGTAGAGAGATCAGCTTGAAACATTAAATGAGATGATGACACGTTCCCAAGTTGGCCTTTTGCAGGGAAGCTTCACTTCCACATCCAACTTCGTTCACATAATTTTGGTTGTATCACATGTATATAATCATTCATCATAAATAATTGGTGACCCCATCAGTTTCTCAAAAAACCTAATTTAAACATTTATTATACGTGTATATTTTTTTGCCTTTAGCGCTCCGCATGCCTCCTCGGCCCCCACCAGTGACCACTCACAACCGACCATCATTTCCCCCACCTTTTGTCTCTCCTTGTGCCCACATATGAGTCCAACCGTCCAAGTAATTGGTATAATTATTCTCCTTTTTTAATCAAAATAAATAAATTTTTTTTAAGAAACACGTAAACTTTTATAAAATAGAAATATTATTCGATAATCTTAGCACCAGTTTTCACTTTGAGTTTGGTCTTTCCCCCCTTCATTTGCGAAAGATAAATCTCCTTGAATTAGCTTGTTAGAATTAATAGTTTTTTTTTAATTTAATAAAATGTTTAGGTAATTTCTGATTGGGTATAAAAAGAAAAAGTCTAATAACTTAGATGGTGTTTTGAATGAAGAGAGCCAAATATTTTAATTTTTTTTATTAAGTTATAATTAGTTTTTTCTATTCAATTAAAAAATAAATTGACATCACCCATATAATTAAAAAACAGTTTTCTTATTTTGAAAGTAAAAATTTATTTTTAAAATAAACTTATTTAGTTGCCCTCTAATAGTTTTGGTAAACAACTAAAACTCATTTTCAACTCTTTTTAGGAATAAAATGAAATTAGCAACAAATAAGAAGAAGATTAAAAGATAAAATAAAAATCAATGAAAATAGATTAAGATAATTCACCTCCTTCCATTCTTCCCCTATAAGTCTATCCGCTCTCCAAATTAGACATACTTTTTTCTGCGTCTTTAATTTCCTTAAATTTTCTTACTAAGCAACTATGTTTCAAATCAAAGAAGGCCAAATGTGCTAAATTTTTTGATAAGTTTAGTAATTTATAAAATTAAAATTGACTCAATTAATAGCACAAATTCTTGCACAAAAATTGGTTTCCAATGATGTTATTTTTTTATTTTTTATTTATTTTTACATATAACTATATTTTCATAAATTTCTTACTAAACAAACAAATTCTAAAATTTTGTTTGGCAGTTCATTAAAAGAATATTTCTAATATAAAAAAACGTTTTTGGAGGGAAAAAAAAATCTAAGTAATTAATTAAATTTTAAAAACACTTTCCAAAAATTTTTAAATCATTTGTATTGATATTTAGAGAAACATTTAATAAATGATTTTGAAACACTCTCAAATGCACTATTAATAAGTTGGATTCATTAATGACTTTTATTATTTGTCTAAAATAATCTAGACTAAAAAATTAACTCCATTAACACCAAAATTGATTGAGAATGACTCTACTAATTTCTTCTTTGAATATAATGTTTTTCTAAATTTTTTACAAGACAAATAAATTTTAAATAAATGAAATTACTATAATAGTATATAATTTTCTCACTAACCAAATAAATTCTAAATTAAATAAAACTTATAAAACTCATCTAGTAACGATTTTAGGAAGTCTTTTTAACTTTTCTAACATTTCATCATTTAACTGTTAAAAAACTAAAAATATTTCTTAAAATTATTATAAAACACACTTTCAATATATTGAATATATCAATGAATCTAAACATTTTTTTTAAATAATTTAAAAC
Organism: Vitis riparia; assembly: GCF_004353265.1. Classification (NCBI taxonomy): domain Eukaryota; kingdom Viridiplantae; phylum Streptophyta; class Magnoliopsida; order Vitales; family Vitaceae; genus Vitis; species Vitis riparia. The sequence goes on from NC_048436.1 coordinate 85,306, forward strand.
TCAAAAAACTAACCCAATAAACACTAAAAATCTATAGATCAAAACTAGTTTTGAATTATTATTATCTCTCCTCCAAATATAAGTAAGTTTCTTTAAAAAAAAATTAGTTGGAAAACAAATCCCAAAGAAACAAGTCTTATTCATTGATCAATTTTCTTTTTCACTTTTTCAATCTAAAAATACCATAACACATTTTATTTTATATAAGACTACCATTATTTCAAAATTATATTTTTTATTTTTAGTTTAATACTAAACAAATAAATAAATAAATTTGTCACATTTGATAGCCACCCATTATTTTTCATATCCTTCCCCGTAATTAGAGGTCATATAAAATAAAAATAAGAAGAAAACATCAAACTTGCAATTTTTTTTTCTTGAAACATTATGATTGGTTGTGAGAAAGTAGAAAAAAATATAATGTAACTTTAATTATATTTTTCTAAAATTTTATTTTATTTTGTTACACCTTATGAAAATATTTTACTTTTTAAAATATTATTATTTAATTTCATTTAGACATTAACATTTATATATTAAAATATCTAGTAAAATTGATGATTATTATTATTTTTTAAAAAATATGATTTATGATTTTATTATAATATAGTATTCAAATTTTAGTCGAAATTATTCAACTTTAATACAATAGCAACTTTTTTTTTTTTGTTCTTAATAAGATGTAAATTAAATGTAATGTTAACATAAATTGAACTTACACACCATCTATAAAATACAAATAGAAGAATTAATTAAAAAATAATATAAATGTTTGGGAAAATAGGGGTTTGATCCACTAATTTTAAAAAATAAATAAAGAAATTCAAATTTTATTTATTAGTTTTATCTTCATCTGTTAAAATATTTCAAAATATATCTATTTTTTCATATATCAAATAATTATTTTCTAAAATAACTTTTTTGCTTATCATATTATAACACCAATTAATAATTTTTTTTACAATCACACTTGATTTGAGATTACTAAAATAAGAAAATTTTAAAATTAAAAATATAAAAATTTTAAAGCTAAAATTATAAAAATAAAATATTAATTTTCACTCAGTTAAAACACACTTGTAAAAAATATAATATATTTATTTATAAGATATTTTTATCAAATTATAATATAATAATTTTATTTAATATTTTTAAGTAATATGGTATTTCAGAAAATAATTATTTTACTTATAAAAAAATGGATGTATTTTTTAAAATATTTTTATATTTTTTAAATTAGCTAAAGGAAAAACTTATGAAACATTCTATTTGCATGATTTTATTTTATTTTTTTAGATTTCCAGTATAAAAGAGAGTTTTGCTCCAAAAATCCGAAATTCGTAAATGTGATTTACAGTGATCGGTGTCGTGGACGGTTTTTAATAAAAAAAAATTATAAAATCGAATATGCTGCTTTTATCGTCTTTCGTCAGCCTCACGGCACTCACCTGCCCTGCCTAGACACAGCGAACAAGAAAGGGTTATACCAATCGGTACCTGCGCCTCAAGACACAAACTATCATTTTCTAGGAACTTGGCATCTTCATACACTTTCTTCCTCCGCACGACCCTAAATTGGGGGGGGAAGAAAAAATCTCAATTTTGTTTGTGGATTTGGTTTTGAATCCATGGAGTTGTGTCAATTAAAGCTCACTCTTCTTCTTTTTTTCGCTGTTTGCTTGCTTGTGCCTTCGATCCAAGCCAAAAGTGTTAGCTACTGCGGTGAGTGGTTTTCGTTTCATCTTTTCGTATCCCTTTGGTTCTTCAGAAAATGGAGGAAGAAAAAACAAAGTGATATTTGGATTCGTGTTTGTTTATTTATGGTTTTTTTTTTAATTTTTTTTAATATAGTAAATAATCCGGAAAGGCTCAGGGATTCGATTTCCTTGCTTCTCTGCAGCCAAACGGAGTGAATTCCAATGTCCGGAAATCTTAGGCTCTGTTTGTTTTTAAGTGGAAGTAGTGTCTGTTTGCTTTATGTTCATGGGTATTTTTCCGTGAGACGGCCGACAAAAGATGCTCCCGGATTTTCCGGGAAACTTTCCTGCAAAACAAGGGAGATTTAAATTTGTAATATCTGGTCCTAGTGCGTGTTAGTTACACTATTTTCTGGCGCTGAATGCAGATAAGAAAGGTGAGTATGCTGTTAAGGTCCAGGATATTCAGATCTCTCCGGATCCTATTGTCCCAGGCAAGCCAGCCACCTTCACTATCGCCGCTTCTGCAGGTAAAATCTCACATCTGGCCATGTTTGTTAATATTCTTTTTATGACATTTATGGGCTTGAAACTATGGCCCTGTTAAATAATACTATGCTGATCGCTTTGTCTCATTAATTTGTTGTTTGGTCTTGTATTTTTCATTTAATGCGATTTGAATGCTGGTTCTGATTATAGGCATTTGATTTTGGTATAGCATTTTTGTATGATGTAAATTGTTGTTATATATCATGGACTCCTTTTTTCTTGGGTCTGGCATTCACAGGGAAATCAATAATTGTTCTGAGCTTTCAGTTGGAATTTGATATTGTTGTTCTAAAATATAACCTTTGTTTGAGAGAACAATTCCCAAAGTGTGGTATTAAGATACTTGGCTTGATGAATCCCGTTGATGCAACCCTTGTAGGAAAGGGTTGAATGACAGCAGCAAACAAACAAACAGTCGCCGCAGTATTTAACATTTTTGGCTTGACTTACAGAAGCGACCCTTGTAAAGAAGGAATAAGGATTGATAAATCCACTTAAATTTATGGTTACACAGTGGTTAAAGTGGAAATTCTAGATTGTGGTTTCCCTTTATAAGCATTGGCACAAATGGTCATGATTTAACCATATGATACCAAATCTGAATGAATTTGATCAACTATCTTAGTTTCAAAAATCAAATAGAGATCATCATATAGTCATAGGCTTCAAGAAAAGACTCAAATGATAATTTTAAAACCCAAAGTTCTACCATAATTGTGGCTATATCTTGAGGCCAATTGTTGGAAATTTCAGAAAAAAGTCTGCATTGGTGATTATAACTCTAGAGAAACACAACTAAACCAATGATTCTTTGATTGAATCTAGGCAATGCTATGCTTGGAGAGACTGGTGCAAGGTGGCTGTAATTTCCAAATCTTGCCACTCATTTGCTGGTGAGAAAATCTCCCTGAGAAAATCTACAACTTATATAGTCTATGGCTGCTCATTAGGTGATGAGCTTTAAAGCCTTTCATATAAGGAACCCAAGGGTCCTCTCATACATCTTGAAGTAGATCAGAGCCCAGAAATTGGAAAGCCACTTCTGCTTAAGAACTCAGAAAAAGGGGACTGATGGTTACAAACGCAAAACAAATGTCTGTGAGTTTTCAGCCACAATTGATGCTTCTTTTAACCATGTATAAATGATATAACAATTGTAATCTCATGAAAGCAAATAACTAAAATAAGTGCCAGTTTTTTTCAGGAACATGCAGTTAAAATCCTAAAAGAAACTGAGTGGAAAACTTCAACAATATGGCTAATATCCTCCATTTAACTTCCTTCTTGTGGATAACATGCACTGTTCAATCTCAATTAAGTTATTATCTTCTTCTACAAAGTTTTAATCTGTTTCATACATTTTGAATCATGGCTTGAAGTGTTAGTGTGAAGATCATGCACCCATGTTATTTCGGAATAGATAGGCAGGTTCAGAAAATTTGTCCACCATGGGCAAAATAGAATCCTTTCGTCTTTGGTGACTAAGTAATTTATAAGAGGCGAAAAACAAACTTCATAGTTGCTTCTATCCATGATGAAGAGGGAATAGGAGTGAAGTCTACAACCTAGTATATATGGCCAAAAATGATATTTTCTTACCGGTGTCAAACTGTTATCATGACCAAAAAGTCCTCCATGTTTCTCCATAATGTTCTTCTCTCATAAAGAACAATCAGAGTGCACAAATGAACTCTTTCAGACTTCTTCATGAGTAGTATAATTATTAAGTTGTTTACCATGGTTACTTGCCTATGGGGACCAAAATAAGGATCACTCACATAAAGTTCTTTGAAAGTATAAATGTTCACTTCCATAGGCAAATTTGATAGTGGAGAAGCTCTTCAGCTCAACACATCAACAACTCTGTTTCAAGAAATAACTGTTAACTGTACATTCATATGATTTACAATATAGAAAATGAACTCAGCACTGAGTCCAGACCATGTAATGACTTCTATTTCATTCTGCTTCCAAAACTGCCTAAAACCCAATGTCACAAGTGAACATGCAGTGTAGAATTTCTTACTAGGTAATGCAACAGGCTTCTCTCTCTCTCTCCTTCTTCTTCTTCTTCTTCTTCTTCTTGTCTTAGTACACCTACATCCATACATGAAGTGCCAATACTGTTTTGAACAGTGGCAGGTGTACATTCCCTGCCTGAACCCAGGAAAACACCCCCTTTTAGGCTGGTGTTGGCAGACATAGATAGGGCTGCTCCCCTGAACCTGATAAAATGCACACCTATAACTATTAGTTACTAAAACTCAAAATATAAAGACTCCCAAAGTTAGGTTTTTATATTTAAATGTTTGCTTTTTTAAATATAAGTTCCCATTCTGGATATAAATATCCAATACACATCAAAAACTCTGCACTTTACTATGTTTTTAAAATTTTATATGTAACTGTGAGTGCTTCTAAGTCCTTTTTGTACATGAGTGTTTTTGGTGACATGAACCAATGCATGTGAACTAGTTGCTTTCTTGGCCTTACTTTTTTTCAATTAGAAATGCCCTAAAACCATAACATTATGCTTACTCCTTTATCCTCCTGTTTTGTTCCTGAAAGTTTGATAACACCATTTGAAAGTTTCTTTTGATCCCTGTGACAGGAAAGATATAAAAGAAGAATTTACTGAGTATGTGATGGTTATGTTTAAATGAACAAAACACTGTTGTTTTTGTCTTTCAGACATGATTTTCCATTTCCTCAATAAACTTATCTTGTATCTTTCATGCTTTAAATAATTAGGTGCATGATCATGTTTAAATATGAAAAACTGCTGATGGCTTTTGTACGTTCTTTGCTATTTCCTCAATAAACATATCCTGTATTTTTCATGCAGGTGAGGCTATCTCTGGAGGTAAAGTGGTGATTGAGGTTTCATTATTTGGGGTGCATGTCCACACAGAGAGCCATAATCTTTGTGAGGAGACATCCTGTCCTATTTCAGGAGGCAACTTTGAGCTCTCTCATTCACAAATGCTTCCAGGATTCACCCCACCAGTATGCCACACTTTACTTGCTTTTATATTTTGTGCTTTCTTATGCTAATTTGGATTTGCTCGATTCATTGGCCTCACTTCTTATTTTGATTTATTTTATGAACTACCAAACTTTTGTACATGCTAAAATGGTGACTCAGTTGAATCAAGGGGCGTATTACCATGAATGGTTACTGAATAAAAACATCAAACATCTTTCCCATTTAGACTTTGGGTACAATTTTCTTAGATGTTGACTCCATCATTCAGGCACACTTTCTTTTTGGACTTCATATACCATGCAAGACTTTGAACCTTCCAAGGAAAAACATTTCCCCATATCTTTTTTTTTTCACTTGTGGAAGTTCTTATCTTCTTTATCTGTAGTTTACTTTAGATTGTTTGTATACATAAATGATTGTTCTAAGTCCTTGTTATTTCCATTTGACCTTTTTGCGACATGGTATCAGTAATTCAAGATCATGTTGCCTCTCTTATCTAGACCCTAGTACTAGTATGTCTTGATAATGATGTCATCAATTCTGAAAATTCTGCTTGGTTATTGGATTCACAACAATAAATATCTTTGATTCATTGATTTGCTTTTGGAGTTGTCATTTTTCAGTGCAGCACCCGATTTTATAGCTGTGCAATGTCATGTCATTAGGGAATACTTTATAATCTCTCATTGTACTGGCCCTCAATGTGGCTATCAATCTTCTTAGGCATGATTGAATCATGTCAATTTACTTAGTTCCATGATATTGCTGCATTTGTTACTGATTTCATTTGTCCTGGTTTGTCTATTCATGTTTCCTTATTCTTACTACCTCTATGCATTCTATATATATATTTTCATTTTTTGCCTTTTCATTTTCATCTATTTTAGAAGCTTCTTCTAATTTATTTCCTAGTGTTCTATTGTTGCTTGCCATGTTGAGTTGAGACTGTTGTTATTAACTTATTTATAATTATAATGTTAGCCTAACAGGTGGCCTTATTCACATATACTCTACGGGAGCAGCTACATTGGTTACCCCCACAACCATTCATTCTACAAAATCACTGAAGATGATTCCATTTAACTGTTGGTTGTCCTCTTCTCCTACCAACCATCCCCTAACCGATCATACAAAGATGTGTCCAAAAGAAGAAAAAAGAAGAGAAAAAAGGGAAGAATCAAACTAGCATAGCACCTTCAAGACCTAGGGAGGAAGGGAATGTAAATGGTTCCATCAACAAGGCTTAGCCACCCTGATCTGCTACCTAGTTAGCTAATCCAGGCATCCAAGTGAAAGAGTAAACTCAACCCATTAAAATTTCATCCGAGTGAAAGAGCAAACCTAACCCATTAAAATATCAATAATTGTGTGAATTCAAGCATCTAATTTCCAGGGCCCTTCTTCCTTTGAGACACTGAAAATGATCAAATCCTTTACTTAGTTTTTAATGCCTGTAGATGGTACCTCAATCAAACCTTTGGGCAAACCTACAATCTAAGTGTCAATGGAAAAATCATGGCAACGAGCTTGGAAAAGGCTCTAAACTATACTGCCACTGTGATGGATGACTTTGGAGAAAGCTCTATCTTGTGGGATTGATAGGTGGCCAACATAATTTAATATTCGAAATTTTCTTCTTGCATTCCTTCATTTTTAGTGACCTGAGAGAGAATTTACATTTATTATCTTTATTATTATTTTATCATATTGCTATATTGATAGAAGTACATTTGTTTGGGTATTTCATTAGCTGACAGCGTCTGGTATTGTACAGGGCTCATACACTCTCAAGATGAAGATGGAGGATGAGAGCAAGCATCAGCTGACCTGCATTACCTTCAATTTCAACATCGGTTTTGGGTCTTATGTGGCTGATAGTTAAGAGTGAACAATTAAAGAGGTTTTCGCATAATCCATCTTTGTCATGTTTGCTTGTTAGAAAAAAAAGAAGAAAGTCACAGGAACTCGTTATGTTACGCCTGTAAAGTCATGGAACATCTTAAAACGATATATGGCTGTCCGGATGCAGATGCAACTGTTCATGTTATCTTGTACCATCTACCATGTGACTACTCTTAAAGGATACTTTTTATCTTCTGTTTTGGAAATGAAGGAATGTGAATACACTGTTTCTCCATTTACAATTGCTGAAGAATATTAGGGATTGGAGAAACTTTGTTCCTTTGAAGACGTTATTTGCCCTCATCAATTGTGTGATGTGGGGAGCATCCAAATGTACCTCTATGATTCAATGAAGTACATGTTTGCTTTTGTTGTAAGCTGACAAAAGCAAATCCCAAACCCCCGACACCCTCAAAATGTAGCAACTTTATTACAGTATATAAGACCTTTTTTTTTATGCAAGGTAAAATGTTAAAAACAAATGTTGATAGGAACTAAGAAGTAGCAATAAGAAAGAAGTTTGAGATTCGTTTATAAGAACGTAGATTACTAAAGATGGCATGATGGTGGTGTTGCAAAAAATATAATGCCGTTAATGAAAAGCGTCAAGTGACGGCCCCAACAGATTTAGAGAAACTTTTCATTGGCTTTTTTTTCTTTTTTTGTTTCTTTCATAAGATGTCGTGAGGTGAGACGCATCCTGCTGCCGCTTCCAACCCCCATAATGACAAATGTCATAACCCACATTTCCATTTTTAGAGCAGATGCATAGAGAGAAGAATAACAGGGTGAGAAGACGACTTAAGCCCCCTAAAATCATTTTTATCATGCTGGGTAAGACTATAATGCCACCTCTTGATCCAGGTGGCAGGTGGCTGGTGGTAAGCGAGTGCTGAAGTAATTTAGGAAAGAGGCCAAAGTGAGGAATGGGAATTTCATCATCCACCATAATGAATGTAGTAACAGTTATCCAGGTTTGTAGTTGACAACACACATTTGCGGATTGTATTAATACTTGTGAAAATGAAATTTCTGGTATTAGAATTCATCACTGCTGGGCACATTGCACCCTTTGAGCGCCACCAGGCATCTCTTCATCCTCCTCGTATGCTTCCTGAGCCTGTGCCTGCTTCCTCCTCATCTCCTCCTCTATGTTGACATCATGCAGTGTGGTCTCCTCACACTCGTCCAGCTCCATATCTGTCAGCTGTGTAGTCGCCCTTGCTGGCAGCACAGCTTCCAATGCCTTGCACTGCTCTGGGCTTAGTGTGTCCGGGAACTCCACGTTGAACTGGATGTATAGCTTCCCCCTCATGAATGGCCTCTGGTATATTGGCATTCCCTCGTCATTGATTGCCTTGAACTGATCTGCATTAACAACTCCCCCACCCCCCAGTCAACATTTAAATGACCAAATCACACAGAGAGAGCCATGTAATGAAAAGAAACATAGAGATATGACATTACTAACCAGGCTTGACAACTTCCCCAGGATTTGATTTAATAAGCAGCTGCCTTCCATCCAAGTGCGTCAATATAAACTGGAAACCACAGAGAGCCTCAGTGAGGGACAAGGTGTGCTCCACAAAAAGGTCATCCCCCTTTCTCTTGAATTTTGGATGTTCCTTTTGCTGGAGGACAAAAACTATATCCCCAGTGACTGTGTCAGGCGCTGCAAAATGACACCACCCTCATCAATTGCAATAATACCCAAAACAAGCAGATAAAATCATCAACAAATATCTATCTATAGATAGTATTATAAGATTCATCAAAACATACCGCTTCATCAGCTTCTCCAGGAAATGTAACTTTCTGTCCATTTTGCATGCCCTTTTCCACAATGACTTCCAGCACCTTCTTCTCCTGAACAACCTTCTCACCTTTGCACTGTGGGCAGCGGTCTTTATCATTGATAGTTTCTCCAGTACCTTTGCATTCATTGCAAGGATGCTGCATCTGCTGAATCATAGAGGGGCCAAGTTGTCTAATTGAAACCTTCATCCCAGACCCTTGACAACCATTACACTTTATTGATGCTCCAGATTTTGACCCTTTTCTGTCATTGTTTACATGATAACCTCCCATATAAGCACATAGCAGGGCAATAAAAAGTAAATGAAATCATTATAAAATTTGAGTGCATCACAGAATTACTCACCCATTGCACTTCGAGCATATTACATTTCTTGAGAGGGAGAGTTTCTTTGACGTCCCAATATAAAGGTCCTCTAAAGAAACCTTCAAGGGGTGGACGACATCTTCTCCCCTCCTTTGCCTTCTTCCCCTGCTGCTACCACCACCTGCTCACAAATAAGATTTAACTCAATCTAGCATTGCTCTTCACAGGGCTCTGAGTAAAATTGAGCTCCAAGCCAATCACACCACATATTATATATAATAGTTCATAAATCTTACCACCAAATGGACTCCCACCAAAGAAAGATTGGAAAATGTCAAATGGATCATGGCCACCACCACTGCCACCCATTCCTTCCTTGAGGGCATCTTCACCATACTGATCATAGATTTCACGTTTCTCAGGGTCACTCAGAACCTCATAAGCCTGAGCAAGTTCTTTGAACTGCAAGAGACACCCAATGTTTCAAATTCAGTTCCACTACAACGGAAAACTAAAAACTTCATATTGCTTTAATACAATCAGGCTAAGAAACCTGTGAATCCATTCCAATAACAACCCATAACAAAAACAAATTCCACAATGTCCCAAGCCTTTCCAACACACAGGACCCCCACTCAATTGCTATGATGATAAAATAAATAACACATTGGAAAACTTCCCAAAACAGGTGGTAACAACCAGAAACCCCCTTCCAATACATAGAGCTGCACTGGCTGCAACCACAGCTGGAGCAGAATCCTCGTATTCTTTTCTATCTAAAAAATCTTTAACTAACAACGATCCTTTCAAAAACTAAACTCAATCCCAGGCAACCATCCCTGCACCGAGCCCTCAGCAAAACCAGGGAGCTCGAGTCAGGCATGAAAAGGAATTCAGATATTGGACATTTTACAGCCCCTACAAAGCAGCTCATGAGTGTTACAGAGTGGAGAACACCATTCACCCAAAACTGAGAGAAATCAAACATCAATTATATACACCAACAGCATCACTTGGAAGAGTTCATCAAATCTCAACCTTCTATCTACCTTGACAAACCACAATCGGGGAACATACCTGTTAGCATATTAGTATTCTGTTTGTACCACTATTCCTAAGTTCTTGATCTGAACTTCTTTTGACAGGCAAATAGATGACTCAGTTAATATTAATAGGCGACTAACAAAAGGAGGCCCAACCCAAATACGTACGTACACAAGATTGACAAAAACCATAAAGGAAAAGAGGAAACAGAAACCACTGCTGGACGAGAAATGCAAAAACAGCTCACAGCAAACATAAGCTGTATTCATATTAACAATAGCTGATCTGCTATAAGCAAAGAAAAATCATAATTTAAAATCGAAAAAGATGAATTTTACAGTCCAAGAATGACGACCGCTTAACATATCACCCAAAATCTTACCGGCCCGCACCCGTAAGTTTTTCCCTTTTTTTTTTTTGGTTTCGGTGTTATGACAAAAAAATTAGGAGGAAGATGAAGGAGAAGGAAAGGAAAGAGAGGAAGAAAACGAGAGACAATGGAGAAGAAATAAGGATTATGGCTTTGGATGGATGGGTGTGTAGAGGCGGAAGAAGATGGTATTTAGGGAGTTTCATATGTACATTTTAATTGAAAAAAGGGTTGAACATCTCTCAATTTTAAATGAAAATAGACTACCTCCTTTTTTTTTCTTCCATCTTTTGGTAAGTGTTTTGAAAAAAGAAAAAAGAAAAATTGAAATCAATTAATCATCCGCTTCTCATCGGAATTTCATCCTCGTTACCAAAAACCTCATCCAAAATCAGATATCCAAACACCAGATACATTGAATTCGAAGTGGATCTTAAAGAGACAAATAACAGAAAGAGAGATTAAAAAAACCAAAACCAAACCCTAGACTAAGAAACAAAATTTAGAACAAAAAAAAAATCACATAAGAAACGGAATGAATTTACCTTCTCTGGATCACCTCCCTTGTCAGGATGATTCTTGATGGCGGCTTTACGATACGCCTTCTTGAGATCATCCTGAGAAGCGTTCTTTGACACTCCCAGTGTCTCATAGTACCTGGTATTATCGCTTTTCTTCGGCGCTCTTCCAAACATTTTTCGTCAATCTGTACCTGGGAACCTTAACTTCTCTGAGATTTCCAATCCAAACCCAACCCCCAGAAATCGTAATTGGATCTTAAGAGAACGGCGTCTTCAGAAACTCTAAGGACGTCAACTTTTGGGAGTGGGGTTTGTATCATATATAGAGGGAGCGAACGGCTGTGATCGTTTGCGATTGGGTGGTGAGTCTAGAACTCTCTTTATATTTCCAGATTTTATTGGTAGGGAAAGAAGGAACGTAGGCCGTTGGATGATCTTTCGTCCAAGGGTTGAGATTTTCTTTCTAGATGCTTTCCTATGGGGCTGCTTCCCCGACTCTTCCGGGCATTTTCTACGTGCCTTAGGCAGCAGCTTCTCAGTTGTGACCTTCTATGTTCCTGGAATGATTCCGTCCAAGGAATGAAATTTTATTTTAAATATCTTTTGATTAAAGGAAATTTATATTTACACCCAGCTAATTATTTTTAGCATCCACCTCAATTCATACATCAACTCTAAAACATTAATCTTATTAATAAATCTATTTATAAATTTTCAATATATCTTAAAATATTATCGACATTATTCTCTTTCACAAGTATCTTCTTCTTTCTTCTTCTCTCAATTTTTATTTTTATTTTATTCTCAACAATAAATCCTATAATAATCCTTTCTTTGAAACTTATTTTTTAACAAGAAAACCTTTAACACAAGTTCAAATCTAATTGCAACTATTTTATATAATTTTTTTCTTTCATCTGTTGTCACTTTTTCTTTATAATGAGATTTGATTTAAATTATTTATTTTTTATTTTTAGGAAAATCAATATTCATAAATTCTTTGGTAATTTTTTTTAAAGTTTAACTAGGATTAAGAAACCATTAAGGTTAACATATTCCTAAAAAAATAAAAAGAAAAAGTTAAAAGATATATAAACAAATGGTATATTAAGTTTTGAGTAGAGAAAAATTTAGAGAGTTTAAAGCATATAATCTTGAAAATTATAATAAATTTGATCTCTCTTTCCTATGTCAATCTGTTATCTTATTTTCCTTTTCCTAACAAATGGTATCTAAACTTTCCCATACTCAATACTCTCATCTTAGTTTTCCTTTCTATTTTTGTTCCATCACTTTTTATTTTAATTTTTTTAGAAGAAAAAATAACTTATGAAAAATAAGGTTTTTGAATTACTTTCTGAAATGTTCAAAATCCAGATTAGTTATTTCACTGACTAATTTTCTCATCTCAAGTCATAAATGAAATTACGAATATGAGAATAATTCTTTTCTCACAGCACAAGAGGTTTGATCTTTGTTTTCACAAAAAAGAATATGAATAATTTCAAGAGAAAGGACTTTGTGTTTTTTTAGAAAGAAAAATTGTATTATTTCTCTTGTTTTTCGAGGGTGAGAAGAAAAACACATTTCTTCACTTTTGTTTTCAAGGAAAGAAAGCAGAAAACTGTATTATTTCTCTGTTTTCCTAGAGAGTTCTCAGAGAGCAAGAGGAATTTTAACTTTTTTTAATAGTAACGGTTTTTGGATAGTTTTAAAACTCCCAAAAATTGCTCTCCTTATTTCTCCCATTAATTGGGTCGAGTGGGGTTAGCCCATTGGGGCACCCAAACCCAACTCCAACAATAACCTAATTGTTGTATAAATGTTTTAAACAACTCCACAAAAGTATGATGTTTTGCCTAATGGTATATAATTGTTTCAAGCAAGCCCAACTTTTCTATACAAAAGCCCTTTCACAAGGCAAGGAAGAAAACAATTGAGATATATATAATTCTCTTGTTGTTTTAGACCACATTGTTTACTATTGGTAGGCTTCCTATGCACATGATCAATCTAGCTAAAAATATTTTTCCTTGTACTTGTTGGCCTAAACCTACACATGAAAACTACCATCAGGCCATTATTATATCCTGCTTCATTTGATCAATTATGATTCTTAGACTTGCTACAACTACATTAAAATTCTGAATTCTTAATTGTACCTTAGCATTTATATTTCCACATTAACTCGTGTTCTTATCATGACTAGTTTTTGAATGCTATATATTTTGCACTCTGTGTGTGTATCAGGGTCACTCTTATGGTGAGGCAAATGACTCTTAAGAAATTGCATTTGATTTAGGAGTATTCACTAGGGATTTAAATTTTGAGGAGGATGTAAGCAGGTATACTTATTTCTTAAATTTAATTTAAATTGTCATTTAATTGTTGTTTAAACCATATTGTAGGGACCCATCCCTGATGACACGTGGCACGCATCCCCTGACGATACATGGCACATGATCCTATCCGGAGTATCCACATCTGGATTTCCCCAAAAGTACGCGTGGCGCGCTTTCCTATCCGGACCCCTGAAATAAAGAGCACACAGAACTCGCAAAACATCCTATCCGAACCACCGCCATCACTCATCCGGCGACCTTTCATATTCTATCCGGGTATGTTCATCCGGATCACCGGCCAAACCAAGCATGCCTCACTACGTCATTCTGACACCCTGTCACAAATCATATTCCGATGCCTGCAGAGTGAAAAGACAGAAGTGACAGCAAGTCACTTCCCACGATCTCTGACAGTTGTTCGTAGGATGATGATTTCCCTGCCACCACCTAGTGGCATCATGGTAAACCAAAAAGCCTTCCATCATTTATGGAAGAGAGAGAGTTTCTAAATGATATATATATGAACCTTCGCGCAAAGAAGAAGGTAAGCCTTTCAATACCTAGTAAAAGGCCGACTGTGCCAATTGCTTTTATTTCTCTTTCCATGGCTGACAAAACCATCGGAGGGTGTGTTCGAACACCCTGTCCGGACGCCTTTTGTAGGGCACTGAATCAGGAATCACAGTTGAGATCGTACGTTCATCCATTTGGCAACTACGTGGATCATTGGGAATACGAGGCCTCAACATTGGCGCCGTCTGTGGGAAACTTTTTTCGCTGATTCAGTAGCTAGCAAAGATGGCCACGCCTTCCCAAAGCCATTCATCTGGTAGAGGAGAAGAAGACGATCCTGAATGGCGCCAAGCCATCGAAAGAAGGCAGTTAGCAAGCGAGCGACAACTGCAAACTCTCCTCCAGGAGACGACAAGGTTAAGAGAGGAAAATGCAATATTGCGAATCCAGGCATCATCGACGGGGCCACCCCATCGTCAACACTCTAGAGGCCAAGTAGCCAACTCAAGGCCTCATCTGGAGTCGATCTACCCCGGAACAGTGGAGGCAATCCCTGAAACACACAACGCTAGGCCGCAGGAGCCACACACACCCATGCCTCGAGCTCCCCGTGAAGAGAGCTCAGATTCCACTCATTTCTCGTCAAAGAGACGGCGTGACAGAAGATCCTAGTTATCGGGCGTTATGCGTGCGAGACTAGGACCCCAGCAGCCTGGCAGGCCCAAGCCACCAGCAAACACCACAAAGGGAGTGCACCATGACCCTACGGTCACCCCCATACCACAAAACGTTCTCTCGCACCGTGACCCCTTGGTCACCCCCATGGTGCAGAACGTTTCACCGCACCAAGCGGTACGATCCATTGGGAAAAATCCCCCAAACGAGCCACCCATCGGCTCCATTAGCAAAAGGCTGGATGACATGCTCTCCATGCCTTTCTGCTCTCATATCATTCATTACGAGCCCCCAAGGGGGTTCCTCGTACCAAAGTTTTCCACGTACGATGGGTGTAGTGACCCCTTCGACCATATCATGCATTATCGGCAGCTCATGACCCTCGATATAGGCAACGATCCGCTGCTGTGCAAGGTATTCCTTGCCAGTCTACAAGGATAGGCCCTCTCATGGTTTCATCGCCTACCTCCTAACTCGGTGGACAACTTCAAAGACCTTTCAGAAGCTTTCGTAGGACAATACATGTGCTCCGCTCGGCATAAACAGAACATCAGCACCTTGCAAAATATAAAAATGAAGGATAATGAATCCTTGAGGGAATTCGTGAAACGATTTGGCCAAGCCGTCCTACAAGTGGAAGCTTGCAGCATGGACGCTGTCCTACAAATCTTCAAGCGAAGCATCTGTCCAGGCACCCCATTTTTTGAATCACTAGCTAAGAAACCTCCCGTGACGATGGACAATTTGTTTCGACGTGCGAACAAATACTCCATGCTTGAGGATGACGTACGGGCAGCCACCCAGCAGGTATTGGTTGCCGGACAGCCGTCCAAAGGGAATATAGAAGGAAGCGTTAAACTTCCGGACAGGCCAAGGCCATCCGATCGAAGGCAAGAAGGGCCAGGCCGCCCGAGATGCCACCCCTCACACCACTCTCTATAACTTATGAGAAGCTTCTCCCTATGATCCAAAGCATGCCGATTTCAGGTGGCCCAGACCCCTCGGATCGGACCCATCCAGGAGAGATCACAGCAAAAAATGCGCTTACCACAAGGAACATGGCCATACAACGGATACGTGCAGAAGCCTCCAGTATTTGGTGGAAAGGCTTATAAAGGTGGGACATTTAAGGCAATACCTCCGCTCAATGACGGAGATAGAGACACCTCCCGAGCCACGACTCTGGAACCCCCGCGGTTCCAGCCGCCCCCAAAGCCATCATAAACTACATTAATGGAGGTCCGTCGGATGAAGAGATAAATTCCAAACGAAAGAGGCAAAAATTATTACGAGAGGCAATGGTGCGTGAGCGTGTCAACTCCATCCGACCAGGGATAACCGGAGGAAGCCCTCACCCCATAGACGGGACAATCATTTTTCCACCAGTAGACCCCACACGGATATTGCGTCCGCACCGCGACGCCCTCATTCTATCCTTAGGGATAGACAAATTCGATGTAAGACGCATCTTAGTTGACTCAGGCAGCTCAGCTGATCTGGTACAACATCAGTCGTAAGTCACATGGGACATAATTTAGTCGGTCTCGAAAACCCTGGGAGAATCCTGTCCGGATTCAACGGGGCATCAACTATTTCCTTAGGAGATATTGTACTACCAGTTCAAGCTGGCCCAGTCACTCTCAACGTCCTATTTTCGATGGTACAAGATTTGTCACCCTTCAATATTATCTTGGGGCGCACATGGCTGCATTGCATGAAAGTCATCCCCTCCACGTATCATCAGATGGTAAGCTTTCTTACTGAGGATGGGCAAATCAACCTATACGGCAGTCAGCTAGCTGCTCGCCAATGCTACCAGATAGCAAGAGAACCAGGGACCAGTCAAGAGAACGAACCTCTCCCTGAGTCCACACACGCACTCGACCAATAGCAGTCACTGTGCCCGGCGGACAGAGATCCCCCGGTAGCAGATCCCTTGCAAACAATCCAAATCTCGGAAGAGGATGCTCACCTTACGCACATCAGTTCCCTCTTAACACCTGAGGAAACCCAGAACATCCAAGACGCCCTCCGGCAAAACCATGACATTTTCGCATGGGCGCATTCTGATATGAAGGGGATTCATCCATCAATAGTCTCTCATAAGCTCAACGTGTTACCAACAGCGAAACCCATCCGGCAGAGGGTTAGACGTTTCCACCCGGACAGACAAAAAATCATCCGGAATGAGATCGACAAGCTACTGGAAGCCGGATTCATCAAAGAAGTGGATTACCCGGACTGGTTGGCAAATGTAGTAGTGGTACCTAAAAAAGAAGGCAAATGGCGGGTCTGCGTGACTACACCAACCTCAATAAAGCATGTCCGAAAGACAGTTTCCCCTTGCCACGAATAGATCAAATTGTGGATTCCACTGCGGGCAAGGGATGCTCTCCTTCCTGGACGCTTTCTCCGGATACCACCAAATCCCCATGGCCCCGGATGATCAAGAGAAGACAGCCTTCATAACGCCACACGACTTTATTGTTACAAAGTTATGCCATTTGGCCTCAAAAATGCTGGCGCCACTTATCAAAGACTGATGACAAAGGTATTTAAACCTCTAATCGGCCATACAGTAGAGGTATATATCGACGATATCGTGGTCAAAAGCAAAACCCGAGAAGAGCACGTTCTCCACTTACAAGAAGTTTTTTACCTCCTAAGGAAGTTTGACATGAAGCTAAATCCTTCTAAATGCGCCTTTGGCGTAAGTGCTGGAAAATTCCTGGGATTCATGGTCAGTCAAAGGGGGATAGAGGTCAGCCCAGATCAAGTCAAGGCAGTCATAGAAACACCACCCCCCAGGAACAAGAAGGAATTACAGCGCCTCACAGGCAAGCTTGTCGCCCTAGGGCGTTTCATAGCCCGTTTCACCGATGAGCTACAACCCTTCTTCTTGGCAATCCGCAAAACGGGAGCGAACGGATGGACGGACAGCTGTCAAAACGCTTTTGAAAAAATTAAACTGTGCCTCATGCAACCACCCATCCTAAGCAGCCCTCTCCCCAAAGAAAAGTTATATATGTACCTGGCCGTCTCAGAGTGGGCAATTAGCGCTGTCTTATTCCGCTGCCCATCGCCCAAGGAGCAGAAACCCATCTACTACGTCAGCAGAGCGTTAGCAGACGTAGAAACCAGATATTCGAAAATGGAATTAACGGCCTTAGCACTTCGAAGTGCCGCCCAGAAACTCCGACCCTATTTCCAAGCACACCCGGTGGTCGTGTTAACTGACCAACCCCTTCGTAATATCTTACACAAGCCGGATCTAACCGGGAGAATGCTTCAATGGGCCATAGAACTGAGTGAATTTGGAATCGAGTTCCAACCCAGATTGTCCATAAAAGGCCAAGTCATGGCTGACTTCGTGCTGGAATACTCCCGAAGGCCCATCCAACACGAAGAGCCAACCGAAAAACAATGGTGGACTTTGCGGGTTGATGGGGCCTCCTGGTCATCCGGATCCGGGGTAGGACTCCTGTTGCAATCCCCAACCGGAGAATTTTGGAGCAAGCCATCCGGCTGGGATTCCCCGCCTCTAACAATGAAGCAGAATATGAAGTCATCTTAGCCGGATTGGACCTCGCTCTGGCTCTATCCGTCTCGAAACTCCGAATTTATAGCGATTCCCAACTTGTGGTAAGACATGTTCAGAAAGAATATGAAGCCAAGGAAGCACGCATGGCGCAATACTTAAACAAAGTAAGGGACACCTTGTAGCGATTCGCCGAATGGACGATTGAGAAAATCAGGCGGACTGAAAACTCGCGTGCCGACGCCCTAGCAGGCATAGCCGCTTCTCTCCCCGTCAAAGAAGCTATACTATTACCTATATATGTGCAAGCCAAGTCTTCCATCATTGAAACCTCCACTTGCCATACCATTGAAGAAAGCAACATAGACGACAAAGGCTGGATGAAAGCCATCATCGAGTACCTCCGGACAGGCACCCTACCCGAAGAAACTAAGCAAGCGCACAAGATCCGGGTGCAAGCCGCCCGCTTCACCCTAATAGGGGAGCATCTGTACAAGCGATCCTTTACAGGTCCCTACCTCAGATGTCTAAATCACTCAGAGGTGTTGTACGTATTAGCTGAATTGCACGAAGGAGTATGTGGAAATCATGCCGGAGGTCGGTCTCTGGCGCACAGGGCCCATTCACAAGGTTATTACTGGCCCACGATGAAAAAGGATGTGGCAGCATATGTTAAAAAATGTGACAAATGTCAAAGACATGCCCCCATTCCGCACATGCCGTCAGGAGAATTAAAAACAATCTCAGGACCCTGACCCTTCGCACAATGGGGCATGGACATAGTAGGACCTCTACCAGCCGCACCCGCCCAGAAAAAATTCCTGCTTGTAGCCACGGATTACTTCACTAAATGGGTAGAAGCTGAAGCCTATGCCAGCATCAAAGATAAAGATGTCACCAGGTTTGTATGGAAAAACCATCATAGCAGACAATGGCCCGCAGTTTGATAGTATCGCATTCCGGAATTTTTGTTCAGAACTAAACATCCGAAACTCATACTCTACGCCACGATATTCCCAAAGCAATGGTCAAGCAGAGGCCACAAACAAAACGCTAATCACTGCTTTAAAGAAAAGACTCGAGCAAGCCAAAGGAAAGTGGGTGGAGGAACTACCCGGCGTCTTGTGGGCTTATCGAACCACACCCGGACGTCCAACAGGAAACACTCCCTTCGCCCTCACATACGGTATGGACGCAATCATTCCTACTGAAATAGGCTTACCCACTGTCCGGACCAAGGTAGAAAGGGAGACTGATGCAGATACAGAGTTAGGAAGAAACCTAGACTGGGCGGACGAAGTAAGAGAAACTGCAGCCATTCGGATGGCAGATTATCAACAAAGGGCATCAGCCCACTACAATCGCAAAGTAAAGCCCAGAAGCTTCAAAAATGGTACGTTGGTACTTAGAAAATTTTTTGAAAATACTGCTGACATAGGAGCAGGAAAATTCCAAGCCAACTGGGAAGGTCCCTACATAGTGTCTAAAGCAAGTGAAAGTGGAGCCTATCATCTACAAAAACTAGATGGCACCCCGTTGCAGCGACCATGGAATGTATCTAATCTAAAGCAGTATTACCAATAAAGGATGAGACAAAATGAAGAAGTATATTTTATTGATACTTGTATGAAAAGAATTGCATACAAAAAGCCTTCGGACTACAAAATACAAAGAGAAGATAGCAGTAAAAATTCTTTACAAAAAGAAAAGACCCTCATTGAGCAGGTTTGCGGCGCAGCTTCTCCTCTTCACCCGGAGGAATTGAAGGGACATCCCGTTTGATTCCATGCTTCTTCATACAGCAGCGATAGCCAAAGAAGTACATGTCATCAACTTGCTTCTGGTACTCCGCTTCAAGTTCCTCCCTTTCCGCAGCAAACTCACCCTCCAGCTCTTCTTTTTGCGCTGATAAACGCAACTGCAACTCTTCTCTCTGCCTCTTCTCAATGGACACCTCTGTCCGGAGTTGCCTTACCTTCCTCCTCAAAAGAGCCATCTCATCCTCCGTCTCAAAAAGACGGGCTTCCATAAAATCCTCCCGGCTCTTTGCCTCAGCAAGTTCCTCTTGAAGAACCTCGTTCTCTTCTCGAGCGATAGATGAACTAGCTTCAGCCTGCTCCACTCTCAAGCGCAACCTCTCTTCATCATTTTTCCGCTGAGACACGAAAGATTTCATGTAATCAGCAGTTTCCAGCAGGTCAGAAAGAAGGTCGCGTTGACGAGCCATACCGCGAAGGCCACTCACCAGCTGCAGGAGAACACTCAAACAAAGAAAGCCAAAGTTACAAGTCATGTAACAAATGCATCAATATAAAAGAAATCAAGACACAGATTATACCATCTCCACCGTTTCGAACATCTTGGCTGAAGGCACTCCAATATCAGAACCAGAAGGAATCCGTTTTAGCTTCTCTTCCATCTCCGCATAGCTAAAAGGGCTAGCAGAGTTGAAAGTGGCATCATAAAAAAGACTCCCCTCCAAGGTGGCATTGGAAAGTGATTCCTCCTCTGGGACCACGGCTTCAGCATTCTCAGCCGGCTGGGTCTCTTTGGATGGAACCTCATCTGGCGCCAGCACTGGAGTGGCTGGGTTCTCTTCCGCCATCTCCACCACACTGCCTTCCGGATGACCCTCCGGGACGGATGAACAGCTGACTTCAATGCTTTCTAAAAACCGATCCCGAAGCCGCCCAGCGAGGCCAGACTTCAAGTCGCGTACCAGACGCAACCTTCTTCTAGTTGGCCCCCTCACAGGCACAATGGCACGAGGTCTTGGCCCATGCAAAGGCAACTCCTGCCTGTCTGCCCTCATTTCTCCTGTTGGGGGTGTCACAGGAGGCAAGTTGACAACACCAGACGCCCGGGCCGCACCCTCATCCGGGTGAGCGGAGCCGGGCTGATTTATTGAGAGCGCTTCCTCAGTCAGAAGAGCCATCTGGACGTCCGGCGCCATTGAGGGCCCCGAAAGATTAAGGCCCCTAATAAATTCAAAAGTGCTTGAGACAGAAGCCGGGAGAGGATTTTCCGGCTCTTGTATTGTACATTCCTTTTCATAGCCGATGGGAGACGGCACAAACTCCTTCGGAGGAGTTGGGATTTTCACTGCCTTTTCCTTTTTCTTCTTACTCAGCTTCCTCTTCTTTTTCGCTGGAGCATCAGCAGGTGGAGAGGACGTGGACCGTTTCCCACCCGGAGCCTTCCGTAGGAGCCCCTCTTGTCTTTTCTCTCCCGATTATTCAGACGGACCTTGCGTGTCCGGGCATCTGCATTCCACACCCCCTCGTAGAAGGGAAGGTCTTCAAGGGTAAAATGCTCCCCAGCTACCACTTCTTCAGGCAACCGCCTTGGGAGTATGTTCACCACATACGCCTGAGGCCCCTGGACGACCAAGCGGAGGTTCTGTGCAGAAAGAAGCAGCTCGCAACTCCGCTCGGCCGACGTGATTTCGAAGAGCCTCTTCAGACGGTCAAACGAGGCCTTCTCCACCCAATCCACCAGTTTTCCCCTTTTATTCTGGCCTACACCCGAGCAAGCAATATATGTCAGACCACCTAAATAATGCTGACTTACAAGCCACGCAAAAACAGGAAGTAGCCTAAGTTATACCTGGAACCTGCAGCGACTGGTTGGGAACAAAGGGCCTATCCGGATGCTCCGCCAAACCTGCCCATACGCCCTTGACCAGCACCTGTCCCTTGGCGGCCTTTTTAGTCGAGTCCGGTAGGTTGGTCACCAGTTGCAGAGATGGAAGGCTGGCGACGAAGCTAAAGATATTACTCTTCACCTTCTTGATCGAATAAACGAAGAGAACCTCCAGTAGTGAGAGGTCCAAATTGAACAACATACTCAGGATGCTGCACCCCATCAGCACCCGAATCATGTTGGGATGTGCATACACTGGAGGAATCTGGGTGAAATGTAGAAATTCCTTGACCAGAGACGGGAGCGGGAACCGGAGTCCAGCATTGAACTACTCCTTGGTAAAAAAGATCGCGTTATCTTCCGGTTTCTCAGGCAACACGCCCTCTCCATCAAAGAGCTCCACAGATACACCATTGGGAATACAAAACCGATCGCAAAATTCCTTCACGTTCAACTTTTCCACAGATTTCTCAGCACGAGCATCACCAGACGGGCGAGGTGAAGTAACTTCCTTGTTAGCAGACATTTTTTAGCCTAAAAGATGCAGCAGAATCTGCATGAAAGAAATCCAACAAAGTCAAACAAAATGCATCGACCCCACAAAACCTCAAACCCTACCCCACAGAAGATTCAATACCCCACCAAAAGCGCAGGGGGGCAACAGGAACCCCAAACATACCCAAAACGCAGAAAAAAGCTAGCATCAAACAGCCAATCGCCCAAACAGCTTTTCCAAGCAAAAACCAGAAAAAATCGAGAAAAGAGAATACACGAAGGAAAGAAACCAGAATAGTATACGTACCAAATGTAAACTGGAAAGTATGGTCGGAAATCGCAAAATGCAGTCACCGTCGCAAACCAGAACACTGCCGCTACACTCACAAGCGAAGACACGCAGTAGGCAGATGAAGCAATAACAAAGAAAATGCAGTAAGAAAAAGCAACGGGAGGCCACAGGCTGCTATTTATAAAAGACAGCCCCTCGGTATCCCAAACGTTTAAGCAAACGCTATCATTAAACTGACACATTGCCTAGGGAATACCCAGAGACGGCGGCTCGCCATAAATGCTCTTCTGTCTCTTCACCCCCGCTCGCCACATGGTCCAATGAGCACAAAAAGCAAACTTCGGTTTCAAAAGGCAATCATTCTTTTTTAAACCCGCCCATTTTGCTAAAAGCAAAATCGACAAGTTAAAAAGGGGGGCATTGTAGGGACCCATCCCTGATGACACGTGGCACGCATCCCCTGACGATACATGGCACATGATCCTATCCGGAGTATCCACATCCAGATTGTCCCAAAAGTACGCGTGGCGCGCTTTCCTATCTGGACCCCTGAAATAAAGAGCACACGGAACTCGCAAAACATCCTATCCGGACCACCGCCATCACTCATCCGGCGACCTTTCATATTCTATCCGGATATGTTCATCCGGATCACCGGCCAAACCAAGCATGCCTCACTACGTCATTCTGACACCTTGTCTCAAATCATATTCCGATGCCTGCAGAGTGAAAAGACAGAAGTGACAGCAAGTCACTTCCACGATCTCTGACAGCTGTTCGTAGGATGATGATGTCCCTGCCACCACCTAGTGGCATCATGGTAAACCAAAAAGCCTTCCATCATTTATGGAAGAGAGAGAGTTTCTAAATGATATATATATGAACCTTCGCGCAAAGAAGAAGGTAAGCCTTTCAATACCTAGTAAAAGGCCGACTGTGCCAATTGCTTTTATTTCTCTTTCCATGGCTGACAAAACCATCGGAGGGTGTGTTCGGACACCCTGTCCGGACGCCTTTTGCAGGGGCAACTGAATCAGGAATCACAGTTGAGATCGTACATCCATCCATTTGGAAACTACGTGGATCATTGGGAATACGAGGCCTCAACACATATGATACTAAAGAACCTGCCCAAGGTTTACAATCATGAACACACTAGAATCAGGTCCATGTTTACATGAATTTTACTCTCATATTCTCAGCATGATGCTTACTATACTAATATAATTGGTACTTGTTCTTATATTATTTATGTTATAGTGTGATGATATATCCCTGGAAGGACTACAAAAAGAATTAGAAGAATGTAGGAACCATAATGTAAGTAACTCAACTATTATTTTTTGTGGGGATTCAAACGTTAATTACCAATATATAATATTTATCTTATTAATGCTTTTTCAAGTTCCAGTAATTGTTTATTGTTTTGTACCTCATTTGCATCCTACGCATGCAATTTGATGTAAATGAGTTAGGCCCACCATACCCTTTTGGTGCTCCTTTTAAAATATCTTACTTTCTTAGCATAAAAATAAAATTGTTGATTGTACCTATTTTATAAAATCTAGAAGGGAATGATAATATCTCATCTCATAAAAAAAGATGGCTGGGATCCTTGCCGGGGTTATTTCAATTGTGCTTGCAACATTGACAACAATCTTTCAACTATATTGATCTATGGGTCAAAACCTTTCAACATGATCATCCCTTAACATAAATACCTATTTTAAGATTATTCCTCGGTCTAAGGAATTTACATTTTTAATGTTAGGAACCTGGATTATTTTGTTTTCATGTCTTACATCTCATAGGGCGCATGCATTTATCCATATACATATCTAAATCTATCATATCGTAATAAAATGACAATAAAAACCATTATTAACTATAGATCTAAAGATATAGTACTAATATGTAATACCTAGATTTGGATGTTCCACAATCAATTCATCACGGTTAAGAACATGTATCTGGAGGTCTCATATACCTAAGATATTCCGTTCGATGACTTAAACCTTGTCCATGGCACTCCAAAGAGTGGACTTTGGAAGAGTGGATGTTTAGACTCTCTCTTTCTCTAGAGGTGGAAGATGACTAATCAAAGTCATTAGAAAACCCTAACCATATAAAGGGGTATTTATAGGGTACCTTTATTGGGCTTAACTGACTTAAGCTCACATGGGGTTGGGTTACTTAATCTAGTCCAAAACATGTCTTAATTGATTAATTAACCACACAAGACCATCTAATTAATTAATTAGTACAATCTAGAGAACCTATTCACTATACCCTATGCAACCTTACTTAAGTACCAAAACGGCCCATTACATAAGAGTGAGCTGAGAACCAATTCAACTCTCATAAACCATGTCATCATGGTATATAAGCTCAAAGCAATGACCACTGAGACCCATAGGAGTACTGACTCCCTCATAATCTAATTATAAAGTTGATTCAACAGCCCGCTATAGTGAATCAACTGCACTCTAGTATCCTATGTAAATAACATTAATGAGATGAAGCACGGGTCTGTGACTATTATCCACTACAAACGGACTCTCTATGAACTAGTGTCCATAATCTAATAAGGTATTACTATCACCTATCAAGGTTACCTCTCAAGTTCTTGAGTTACAGATCTCACTTATTATGTGATCAATTGACATGCTCTAACTCTAAGGTACATATGTCAAATTCCACTAAAGGAACTATTACAACCACAAATTTCATGATCACATGCCCTTTAGATCACCCAAAGAGACACATTGTCTCAATTCCATAAGATATCATGGTGTCTCTATTAAGAATACATACTGTCACTAGCCTCCATCAATAATGACTCATTCCATAGGGATATATGACTACTTTAGAATCTCATCCATAAGTTAAAACCCCCTATTGATTTGAGCATAAACTCAACATTCTCTCAAGGTTGAAAGTCCATGCAATATAATAGCTTGGTGAATCATGACAATTAATAACCTTAAGTTATGATTCACCGTAAGTCATGTCCAATGTGCATCACATACACTAGTGCACTCACCATGGGAAACCCATCCCATTAACCAAGACAAGTCATCCCTCCAATTAGGAGGTGGTGCACTACAGTCTCTATTAGATTGCTTAAACCTATGAACTAATTGTGGACAACTAATATACTTATAAAGAACCCATGACTTATATCCTCCGTGTAACTCTTAATGCATCCAAGTTATGTACAATGTAAGAGACATATGTTGAATGTTTAAATCAATGTCAATGCATAAAAGAGATAGCAAGGGGATAGTTAAGTTGGACTTTGTTACATCATGTCTTGTTTTAAGAGCTCAATACCAAAAAACTCCTACTAGCCCCAAAAGTAGGTTGGGTGTTACAAAAAGAATATGTTCCACTGTCACATCAGCTCTCTATACTATCTCACTAAGTCTGATAGTACTTCTTCTATATGTGTTTTATCTTCTAGTGACACTTTAGTTTTTTAGACTATGCCACCATCCCACTGTTATAAAAAAACATTATCCTAGATGATATAGGTAAGGAAACTACCCTTAGTTCCTATAAGGAACATCTTAAGCTAAACAACTTCCTTTATTACTTCAGAACCAACAAAAACCACTTAGAGTGTACACATACCTAGAGGCAAACTTACGAGAGTTCTCATTAGATTGAAAGTCCAATTCCTGGTACCTAAGGAGTACCAACTCATTGCAAAGACTCACAAGCATATATCCCCTCATTTTCCTAAGATACTTGAAGTATATGTTTGACATCCGACAAAGACTCTAATCATGAATTAGATTGATATCTACTCACTATTCTTTCAACAAAACAAATATCTAGTCTAGCATATAACATCGTATGCTTAAGGCTACCTAGTAGAGAGGTATAGGGTACCATCTTAATGCGATCTCTCTTCCCAAATGTCCACGGTCAACATTGATCCTGAGAAAGACAACTGTAAACTTAAGGTTAGAAAACCCCTTTTGGAGTCCTGTATCATGCACTTGACCAAATGGTTCTCAATGTAGAAGACATGACGCAATTTTCCTATTCTTATAGTCCCAAAGGAACTTAAACCCAAGAATATATTATACCCCTTCAAGATTTTCATCTAGAATTGAGTAGACAAACAGATCTTGACTAATAACTATATTCATATATTGTTCCCAATGAATAAATCACCATCTACCTATAAAGTTTCATAATTAAAACAAAGTTTCATATTATAACCTTTAGCTATAGCTTATCACACAAAACTCAAAATTTTCATCCACTCCTTTGTTCCTCTTGTAGACTAATTTACACTTATAAGGTTTATTCTTTTAGGTGCTTCTACAGGAACCCAAATTATGTTAGGATACAAGGATTCTAACTATACCTTCATAGTTGCTTACCTAAAATGAGCACAAACACTACTCACCCTTTCATCATAGTATGTGGGATATATACCTCCCACTATGATAAGGTATCAATGTATTAGAAATCAAAGGAATGGTATATCTCTAACCTCTACATCTATAGTATTTTGTCAATGTGGAACTATTTTTTAGTGTAGTCCAATCTATATAACTTTTTGCCTTATTCCTTATCATATAGTCTTCATAAAAAATCTGACATTTATGTCAACAAATATCTTATGATGACCTTGACTATAAAGGTAATAAGTAAAAAAAATCCTCTTAAATATCTTGTAAACTAATATACCTCTTAGGAAAAAAATGGTATTACACAGTCTCTAAGATATATCTCCAAAATAATATGGGAAGTGATAAGAAACCAATTATCGATCTCACTATGATTATCCAAGTTTGATATCTTCTTTCCACCCCTCCATTTTGCAATGGAGTCTCTAGTGCACATAATTGAGATATAATCCCATGCCCTTTATGGAAAGAATATAACTTACTAGACACATATCTTTGATCCAATCAAGGTGGATATGTTTACATAATAGGTTATCCAATCCCACCTTAAATTTAATTAGTGAATGTGTCCAAGACATCAGATTTCCTATGTACATATCTAAACCTAGAGTAATCATCACTAAAAGTGATGAATTGAAATACCCATGTCATCCCCATGCATGGACACTCTCATCTAAGGTGAATGAAGATATATCATAAAGCTAAGAGTGGATGAAAAATGGTATGCAACAAAGGTGGGTAAAGATCACAATATGCATACATACATACATCTGTATATATAGCATATTAATAGAAATAACATATTATTTTTACTATTTGTGATGAAATTTTTACTTATATTATTGGTAATCCTACAATTATGAATGTCTTTGAAAAAAAAAAAAAAAGACACATATTAATGTCTTGTTGGGGATAACATTTTAATTTTTACTTTAATAAAAAATTGAAGCACAAATCAAAGTAATAATTTTTAAAGGGTGATATTGATATTATAAAATTTTTATTAAATATGAAAGAGTATCTTGTATAAGTCAAAATATAAATTTTACAAGAATTATATAAAAAAAAATGAACCAAATAGGCTACAAATTGTTAATAAACTTTAAAATGAACTTTTGAATTTTTATAAAATGATCTAAACAAGACTTAAGCATCGGTAATTATATTGTTCTTTTTCTTTTTATTTCCCAAATGGTTATCCCAAGTTACTAAAATAAATCAATTGACAAAAGAGAAAATCGAGTTGATTTTCCAATTAGGAATCACTCACTTTGAGAATTACTTGTATTCAAAGAATCAACATTCCTACTAATAAATCAAGAGAATTTTTACATTTTTACAAATTTTTGATAAAATATTTAGTTTTCAAACGTGATATAGGATGTATGATAGTTGAAAACTATTTTTAAAATTATAATAAGGTTATGAATGCTCGTTACATTACATTGAATTTGCAAATTCTAAAATTGGAAATGTTTTTTTAAAAGAGAATTTTAAATTTCAATATTTAAATGATAATTTAGGAAAAATGTTTATCTTTCCAACCATTAATTGATGGATCATGGAAGGCAACGTACGCTGAGAAGAAGAGGAGGGTCTGGCTTGGAAAGTGCAAAGCAAAAACATTTGTATAAAAAAGGAAGAATATTTTTCTGTCCATAATTTTACTATATCTGAGTTACCGCCAGTCTGATGATAATAGATTATATATGGTAATAACCTACAAAAGCAAAATCGTTGAGCATAAATAAGCACAATGGGCTCATGGTCATTCGGATTATTGAGTTAAGATGGCTTCCATGAGGTTTCTTCACATGTCTTTCTTCTTCTTCTTTCTTGTAGTACTAGTACTACTCGTGTCCTGTGCTCATGCAGACGACAAATCCCAAGTGGAGAAGGCTTGTGGGCAAACCCCACACCCAGATCTGTGCGTTAGCTGCGTGAATTCTGACCCCAGTAGAAGCACCAGTGAGATCCCGGAATTGACATTTGAAATACTGTTCTGCATGATGAGCGAAGCAACGCATGGGCATGAAGTAGCTGACCTGCAGGCCCAAAATACCAGCGAACCCAATCTCAAGCAGGCACTCCAAACCTGTAACGTCTCCCTCTTTTCAGCCTCCAATGATCTTACCGACTCTTTGATGAGAATGGAGGGCGAGGATTATCAAAAGGCCGAGGCTGATTTGAAAAGTGCCAATAGGGCTGTGGTGCAGTGCTACAAGGCGTTTTTGAAGGAGCCGGTTGTTACCATTCCGCCTCAGCTCTTCTCTCACGTCGACCTTGCCGCTCGTTACCATGATGTTGCGCATGTATTCTTCCGTCTCATTCGTAAATAGTCATAATGTTCGTAAGAGATTATAGCCAGAAATTTCTCTTCATGCATGCGCACTTGCAATCAGTTGAGGACAATCTTAGCTTTTTTTTATTTCAATTCCAGATATTCGCTTGATTTTCTCCTCAATTTGGGGTTTTTAGAGTGTCTACTCTCTTCATTTTAATTTAGGAGATTAACTTAATTTTCTCCTTAAATTTTGATTTTGTGATTCTCAGAGGAAAATATATATTCGGGATGTCAAGTATAAGGACTTGACCTATCCTATTTGAACACCATTTATTTTCAAAAACAATTATTCAAAGATATTTTGATAATTTTATAAGTCTTTTTAGTAGCCTTTGAAAGGTTGATATTTGCAAAAATCTTTATATGGTATTTGAAGGTAAAAAAATTAATGATAAAGATGAAATAAAATGAAATTTCAATATAAAATATCAAGTGATAACTCCAAAGTAATTTATTAGGAGGTTCCTACTAAATATAATTTTCAAAAAATTGGAAAAAAATGTCATCAAACCCATTTTGATGTAAAAAATAATGAGACCACCAATTTTAGCCCATTTATACCTATTTTAGAAGAACCCATCTTGGCAATCATTTTTCTCCCCCTTATCTCCCCCATCCATTCAAAGAGAACCTTAAAAATCTCATTTCATTTTTCCACTATCCATATTCTTTCTCTCTCAATTTCCTTTCTCTCATCTTCTTCCCATTTTCTTATTTCTTTCTTTTTTCTCTCTCTTTTTCTTCTTTTTTTCTCTTTCTTTTTTTAGGTATTATGTAAATATGCATTTGTTAGGTTTTAAAAACCAAAAAAGGGCTCTTTTATGGAAAGTGCTTTTTTGCCCCAAAAAATTAGCATTTCATACACTGTACAATGCCCTTCTCACATTGACCAAAAATACCCTTATCACTTAACCACCAGCTTAAAACCTTATTGAAACATAATTTACCCTTTTAAATTAAAAGAATACATGTTAAACCAATCATCAATTTTAAACATACATTAAAATGGAAACTTAAATGAGTAAATGCAGTAATTAAACCCTAACCACTTAGATTTGTTTAGTGAAGCCCTAACCCCAACAAAAGGTCTTCTCTAGTGGAGCCCTAACCTTAACATGTTCGAGAGGTTAGCCTACCATTGCTCCATCTATGTGTGAGGTTCATTGGTTGCGATGTTGATATCATGTTGATGGGAAGGAAGGAAGTGGCAACCCTCCAACCCCCCTCTTCCCTTTCTAATTCTTGACGATTATTACAAAGATAAATCTCAGTCCTATTATTGTTCAGAGTAGAAGATACCCTCTTTTTGTTCCTTGTGTGGAGTCTTCCTATGCTTGTCTTTCTTCAATGTTCAATCAGTTGTGTTGGATTGTTCCTCAGTTGGGATGAAGCAGTTCTGGGTTAGAATGGATTCAGGTTGTTGTGGATTTGGAATAGAGTGAATGGATTTGGGTATTATTATGGCGTGAAGCTAATTACTATGTCACATTGTAAAGTTTGGTTGTTTTCAGTTCTTGGTTGGGATTAGATAGAAAACACTATCACATTTTCTAGTGGTTTGGACGTTTCAAAGGTTTAGTAATGGCACAACTAATAGTGTCTTTACAGTGTGAGCACCACAGTGCAGTTTAAAACCTTGTGAATTTTTTTTCTATTTTTTGGTTTTTCCAAAATAAAATTCAAATAGAAACTTAATATATGAATAGATTTGATGGGAGTCGTTGGATGCTATGAGCTCAAGTGAAGGTTTTATCACATATTTCATTTGGTGGACTCTCATATTTTAAGCTGTTATAGAGAATAAAAATAAAAAATTGAAAGAAAAGTCTACTATACTTGATCCCGATTTAATGGGATATGACTTTCTTGAAATTGTCTTCTAGCCTGTAATGTACATGATAATATGTTGGACGTTGGTCCCTGAGAAGATTATCATTAGAAAAATGAAAAGTCTTGTAGGATGGGAGTAGTGTTGTTGCTTCAAAATTTAAGTTTTGAGGGCTAGCTTAAAGATTGTAGCTTCAGTTCTTAAATAGGCTTTTGACTCATCAATATTTTGAGCAAGCAGTTGATAGTTAAATCCTAATTATATAATGTTTATAGAAATCCATGGGACTTCAAAGGTTCGCTATCAAGTTGAGTTTTACATTGGCGCAATTCTTTGGGAACTCAAGCTTTTAATATTATGATAATATTTGTCATGCATTGCATTTTCTAATTCCGAGTGACATCTGAAAACTTATTTTCTTGGATTTATTTGGGAATGTTAACTTAATACATTTTTATTTTCTTTTGATGTTCCTAATAAATGTTCATTTACATGGTTAAGAATATATTGGATTGGTTTTCATTTTAATATATTAGTGATATGTAATTGTGGAATTCATTTGCCTTAAAGGATGTGTGCTTTTGTAGCTAGTTTAATGATTCTTTATGAAGTAACATAAAAAAGAGCTCTCCGATGTGGCATGGAAAATTCTGTAGATAAATTGGTGTACGTAGAGATTTTAAATTAATAAACAAAAGAAGTTGTAGGCTTGACTAGTCACTTTGTATATTTGAATGCATTAAATGTTAACAAAACTTGTATAAACTTTATACGAAAATAATTATTTTAAAAAACAACTTTGGATACATAAAATAAAATAAATATAAGTATTAAAATAATGATCATATTCTTACTTTGATCCATTCTATCAATAACACTTTGAAGTGAGATTAAGTCACCTTATAAATTGTATTGTCAAGATCTTCAATTCACTACTCTCATATAGTGGATCGGTCACTCATATGGTGTATATTGTTAAAATAAAATAACAAAAGGACATAAAAATGAGTGTGGTTTGGGACCTTAACTTATAAAAAGTTGTACATCTTTTAATCTTCCCATCAAAGAATATATATGTGTTATACTTATTATTTACAACTATTATGTACAAATTAATGGGTAATGGTGGGATGGTAGGTTATTAACTTGAATGCATGTATATAATTGCATAGGTTATACTTTTCCATTTTCCTTCATTACTCATAAATATAATGTACAAATTAAATTTCATAATGATGAGGTTACAAAAGTTGTAACACTACATTTATATAAATTAAATTTTCTAATTCCTTATTTATAATTTGAGTCTTTCATACATAAGACTCTTGGATGTCCAATCAATTGATTCACCTACCTATCAATTGATACCCTTAAATAATATTTATACAAATATAATTATATATGGGCGAAAAAAAGCTAACATTAAATACTCTTTTAATTTATAGCGCAAACTGCAAGAAGAAAAAAATATTCATCTTTATTGCTATTGGTTGCTCTTAACCAACTTGGTATAAAGGATCAGATTATTTTATGGCAATAATTGCAATGCTATGTAATAATTGCAATAATTGAATTCTATTTCACTAAAACAATTAATTGAATGAGAGTGATTTTTTTAAGCCATCGTAAAGATGCTTTCATAAGCTTATTGAATTGTCATGAAGCAAATGACCCAATTTCCCATCTATGCTATAACTCCCTTATAACACGCCCAAGTACTTTGTTTGCAAAGAACTTCTGTAGAAGCAATCAATACACCCTAGTCTTCCAGATAGCAAGATGTTGAAAATCTACTTCTCTTAGAGCATCACTGATTCTAGAGTTTCTTAGCTTCTCTAGGATAATATGCAATCAAGTTTTCTATGGTAGCCATTTCCCATTAAGAGGAGATGTTATATCAAGCTTTTCTTCCCATGCTTGTCTCACATTCCAATATAGTGTTGATTCCAAAGGAACTTTTGCTATTTGAACTTAATCTAGTCATATGTACCATCTCATGCTGCATTGTTCCTGATCTAGCATCCAAGATAATGCTTTTTGGTTGACTTGGGAATTTTTAAATCCTTTACAAACTACGCTTTCATTGTGCTTGTAAATTTTCTGAATTTGAAAGATGTAATTCTACTTGAAAGTTTTTTTTTTTCTTTGTGATTTATTTTGATGTTGAATTTGTTTTTGTTTTTTCTTTTGGGAGAGGTAGTCCTAATAGATCTTAAAATTAGCTTTGTAGTTATTTCCTTGTAGTAGGTTCAATATGCGTCTCAATATACATATAATATAATAATTTAAAAAGGTCAATAGATGGTTAGGTTCAATTATAGAGAATGTGATTATCTATCTATCTATATATAACATAATATTCTAAAAAGGCCAAAGAATGGGAGGTAAGTTTTTTGTTTCAACAATATCCCTTATATCTTGTGTGCTTGTTTTCCTATTTTTTAATTGGCACTCTTAATATTATTTTTGTTTGCCTATGAGAATGTCCTATAAGGTCAATGGATGGTTGGGTTGGGTTGGGTTCTAGAGAATATAAGGGAAGTTTTTTGTTTCTTTCAGTGACATCTCTTGTATATATCCGTGCATGATTGCTTTGCCCTTTTTTTACTGGCATTATTAATATTTTTTTTTTTTTGCCCATTAAAAAATGATACTTTTTAGGACTTGTATTAATCAGTTGCATTCACTATTTTCCCAAAGATTCACAATCATAATATTAAGAATCTTCACCAATTAGCTACCTTTGTAAGGTATTGACTTATTAGTTTAATCTTGTTGAACTTTTTTAAACATCGAAAGTTGTCTTTTTTCTTTTCCCAATTTTGACATATGTTTGTGAAGGGTACATAATTTTCTTTGGGTTATTCACTTTCACTAATTTTGACTCTCTTTTTTTTTTCCCCTTCCTCTTTTTTCTTCTAGGGTGGAGAATATCCTCCTTACACAGGTTTTAGATTTAGGACTTGACATCCCTCCTTTTTTTTCCATCAAAGGTGCCTTTTCTAGTTAGTGTAAGATTTAAAGTTTCAACCAAGATCCAATAAGGAGAAAAAGAAGAAAAAAAGAAAAAAAAAACATATCTTTTTTTAAAATTCCTCTCTTCCATCATGCATGTCCACCATGCAAGTATGTCCTTCTTGCACGACTCTATTTTTCACTATGATTTCCAACCAAGTACTTAAATTACTAAAAAATAAAACATTTCAGTGTTCTTAATTTTATGTGATTATTTGCCTTGGTTTTCTTTTCATAATGATTTGTTTCATTTAAGTAAGCCCCTAAGATTTAAGATGAAGTACAACACTGGTAATGTAAGTGTAATAGTGTTTATGCCCTAAAGTCTTAATGTTGGTTGAATGATGTACCATTGAGTTCTGAATTAGGCTTTTGATGTTGTGTACAACCCTTTAATTTAAAAGTAACACTATTTTCCATTTCAAGTAACGGTGTAAGTTAAATGATGTACCAACCTGTCTCATGTTAGATAGGGTTCAATATGATTGGGTTTCCCTCGACTTTTTCTTTTGTAAATTCCACATTGATTTGTGGTTCAATTAAGACTTTTGGGATGCAAGAACCAATGTGTGTTGAATGATTTACCATCTTCATGTGAGTGGGGCTATAGATTGGCTTAGTTTTTGTTCTTGGTATGTCCTTTACATGATTAGGACCTTACAATGCTAGCCACCTCTTGTATAAGTTAAGGGTACAACAATTGCAAACGTATCATTATGCAGGGGTTAAAGTAACATGAATTATTCCTCACAAACAACTACCCGTGCAACATATAAATGGATGCAATTGCTATTGATGAATTTTATCATGTATACAAATACATTTTAGTTTCTATAAAGACATATTGTAATAGTAGTTTTATCATCTACTTTGTTTGTATAAACATTATTGTGTTTCATCTTCTCAATAACATTGTAACTCACAGTTAGAACAGATTGTATAGCCTACACAACTTCCATTATTGTCCTATTGTGTCTTCTTTCCTACGTCAACTTATAACACTAACTTCAATTGGGATGTGTATTAGTAAAATGCCACTACATTCAAGATGTTAGCCGTAATGATTTATATCCGATATGTAGAGGGTTTCTGATGAAAAGAATGAGTCCATTTGGGAATATGGAATTGGTGGCCTATTGGAACTAGCGTGGAAGCAACCGAATATGCCATTGTGTATATAGCTTTGAACAAAATTAATGTGGCTTACTGTCACATTGAGATGGATGGAGGTACAAACATTGAGATGACATGTACTCATGTGGGCCAAGTTTTTGGAATTCCTCACAAAGGAAGGAAATTATTTCTAGATAGTCACACAAATCATGATGCCAAGGTTCCACCCATAAATGAGATTGAGAATCAAATGTGTGACTGTGAGGTTCCTGAAGAATTTAGGTGATTGTTTGTAATTTTCTCATGTATGATTCTTTTGGCATCAATTACATGATTGGATGGTCACCATGCCCTATGGCATGCCCTTACTGAATTAGTATCTGAGGAGGTGAACTAGGGACAATTTGTCCTTGATCGACTTATATGTTTTTCTATAAGACTAATAACTATGTTTCTAAAAATAATTTATCTTTAATTGATTTGTAATTAAAAAAATATATATTTATTTTAAAGGACTTAAATTGAATTTAATTTAATATTAGATTACTTACCAAATAAAAATAGAAAGATTATTTTAGTTATGTTTGTTCCTGAAAAGTATTAAGAAAAATTATTTTCTCATATTTGATTTCACAATGAAAAATATAAAATAAAATAAAATATTATTTAAATCCATAAGAAATTTATATATTTTAAAAATTATTTACTCTTCATATAACAGAGATACATAAGTGAAATGAGTTTGAAGAAGCATGTAAATATAACTTATTGAGTTTAAACTTTTTTTTTTTTTTATTTACTTCTATTTTTTCTTCGTATTTTCTTTATTTCGCATTTTTCTTTAAATTTTCCAAGAATTAAACATAAACAAATTTTCAAATGTAAGTATTGTAAGAAAATAATAAAATATTATTTTTATGTTTCACCTTAAAAACAAGTTTCAAGGACAAAGGGCGTACGGTTTATAATGAATAAAATTAAATTGAAGGTCTAAATTCAATTTTTAATGTTATAATTCAAATTCTAAAAGCATTTTTAAAAATCATGTTTGTGGGGGTGTTCCTCTCCATGTGTCCCTCTCAAGCTCAAGACTCTTTGGCCATCTATGACAAACTTGAAACCTGTCTGGGATAATTCCGTCCAGATCAAGGTGAGTTCCGTATGACACCAGAAGTGAGAGGGTTCTTTTCTTCCACAAGGCCATATGGAATTGACAGCCTAGGCTTGTTGGACTCTCATATGGGAAAGTCAGTTCAGTCAAGTCCTTAGGATTACTAGCATGCATGATCAATCGTACCTGACGTTTGGGCGTCGGCCTAAACACCTGACACCTAAGTGGTGGACGGGACCTCATTTACAACCAAAAGTCAATGTCAATTAATTGTTGCACACAATCCCAGACATTGGTAGGCTAAATGGACAGTCAACTGCACGATCCAAGATTTTGGCATATCAGCTGATGGCACCTACCAACCACCTTTATTTGGTATGATTGCCCAGCCGCCCTAAGGACAATCATCATTACTACAAAGGCTAGAGTGCATAGTCAACACTATAGTGGCGGTGCCATCAGCTCTATATAAGCCCCTCAAAAAGCACAAACAAGGTATGCACACACATACGCTCATTATCTCTCACAAAATAGTTAGAGCTACTATTGTCTAACTTAAGCTTCGAAGGGGTGTGCCCAAACCATTCGTCTGCACATTCTTTTGTGCAGGAAAGAAGTTCTTCTGACTCCAGCCCAACTGGATAGACTCTTTAAGAAACACAAAGAAGGAAAAAAATTCGTCTAACTTTAGCAAAGCTAAACGGACCTGACTCCAGTTGGCTTGACCCCAACATTGGCGTCGTCTGTTGGAACAACTAAGGATGTCAACACCCTCCAAAAGTTGATCATCAGCTATGGGTAGCGAATGCTACTTTGCCTGGTGTGAAAGTATTGAAAGACCTCAACAAGAGAATGACCGACAGATACAATCTCTGTTCCGCCAAATTAGGCAACTCAAATAAGAAAATGAAGAGTTGCAAGCCCAAATATCGTCATCTAGCCTCTCTCAAAGTCGGCAACCTCAAAGCTAGCGAACAGCCTCAAGATGAACTAATGAGACATTTTCCCCCAGGAATGCAGAGTTCCCCTCTGGCAATCACACAACACACTTTGAGGAAGGGTTTTCGCCAGCTCGCTAGGTGCAGCTAGACGAAGGCACCGACTCTACCTGAGTATCAACGAAGAGAAGGAGTGACAGAAGGTCACGTTTATCATATGTGATGCGAGCCCGATTGGGACCTCAGGCGCCAAGCATAGAGGGAAAACCAGGCATAATAGAAACCCTAGAGGCCCGTCTAGGTCCCTCAGCTGCAACAATTATGTCAGAGTGGCCTCTTAGCCTCCAAAACAACAACAAGCAGGGATCCCAATGAATCGAGCTCCACCCGGCTCCGTTAGTCGACGGATGGATGACATGCTCTCCATGTCGTTCGACCCTTATATTATGAACTATGAGCTGTCTAGGGGGTTTATAGTACCAAAATTCACAACATATGATGGAACAAGCAATCCGTTCAATCACATCATGCACTTCAGGCAGTTCATGACCCTTAATATAAGGAATGATGCACTATTGTGCAAGGTCTTTACAGCCAACCTACACGGCTAGACCCTCTCCTAGTTCCACCATCTCCCAAAAAATTTTGTGAACACTTTCCGGGATATATCGGAAGCCTTTGTGAGCCATTTCTTATGTTCAGCTCACCATAAGCAAAACATAAGCACTTTGCAGAACATCAAGATGCAGGAGAGCAAGTTGCTTAGAGACTTCATGAAGCGGTTCGAGCAAGTTGTGCTCCAAGTGGAGTCCTGCAGCATGGATGCCATCATGCAGATCTTCAAGCGAAGCATCTGCCCGGACACGCCCTTCTTTGAGTCTCTCGCAAAGAAGTCGCTTGCGACGATGAACGATCTATTTAGATGAGCAAACAAATACTTCATGTTCAAAGATGATGTCCGTGCAACGACTCAACAGGTCTTGGTCACAAATCGTCTAACCAAGCACGACGAGATAGGAAACTCTAAGCCCTCAAGCCAATTCAGGCAAACTAGCAAGAGATGGGATGGCCAACAACAACAAAATCGAGTGAGACTGACCCCCTCAGTATCTCATATGACAGACTCCTCCCGATGATTCGTGATCTGTCCAAATTCAGGTGGCCAAAGCCAATTAAGACAAATCCGACCAAACGGGATCAAAACAGAAGGTGCGTCTATCATAAAGATCACGATCATACCATCGAGCAATGTAAGAGTCTCCACTACTTGGTGGAAAAACTAATCAGAGTCGAGCACCTGAAATAATATGTTCGCACAACTAGCAGACAAAAAGAGACGGTCCAAGACCTAGTGTAGACCCTCCATTTTGTCATCTTGGCACATGTCCTATAAGGTATTTGTCCCGTATTTCACAGGAATTCCTTGGTGGCCCATTACTACTCATGTAGTCTATCTTTTCTAAGTCACCTTGGAAACTATGGTTGAGGGATTTATCTAACTCCATTGTGACTCTTGACAACCCTAATTTAGACTTAGCTCCGTTTAAGCACTCTAGACCCACTTAGGCACCTTAGGCCCATTTACGCACACATAGCCCATTAAGCATGACTAGCCCACTTAGTTTTACTAGCCTTGCCTAGGTCACTTTTTAGGCACATCTTGCATGGTTGCATGGCTTCATGACTCACATTTTTGCATGGCTTGTATGACTTTTCTTTTTATTATTATCTGTTTAGCTATTTTGTATATTACTTTGTGTATTTTTTTTTATCATTTCATAAAACACTTTTATTCAATCTGACAATTTTGTAAAATACTTTTATTTATTTTAATCTAATAATTTTATACAATATTTTTTTTTAGTTTAATATAATAATTTCATCAAATATTTTTAGTTAATCTAATAATTATGTAAAATATTATATTTTTTTTGTCAATTCAATAATTTTTACTCATTTTTTAAAACACGTTTTTTTAATTCAACCAATTAACTTTGGAATTTTGTAGGGAGATTTATCAATGGGGAGTTTGCCTTCTTTAGGAAATGAAACTTGGAGGCTGTGATTAAGAGATATTCAATCCACGTTTGAAAAAAAAATAAAGAGAGAAAAGAGAGGCCCAGGATGGAAAGATAAGAATATGTTTTTTCAGGCGATGATGTAGACAAAGAGTAAGTCCAGGTTCAAGGAAGATGGGGAAAGTGCAACTGCATGATTGAGGGAAACAAAGATGATTTTCCGGGTAAGGAGGAGCAGACATGGGGGAGGGATTGACATAAGATTTTCTGGCTAGGCTGAATAAATAGGACTTTCAAGAAAGATACAGGGGGTTTTTAAGAGACAATACGAGGATTTTTTGAAGAGGATATTAAGAGTTTTATTGAGAATGAAAGAGAAAAGGAAGGGAACATTTTTTAAGGGGATTAGAGGTTGCCATTTGGGAGGAGATCAGTAGGCGTTTTGAAGGAATTAGAGGTTGTTGTTTGGATAAAGATCAGTCCACATTTTGAAGCGTGAGAGACTTCTGTTTGAATTTATCGGAAGAGGGATCTTTCAGAGTGTTAGAGGTTGCCGTTTGGGAGGAGATCAATAGGCAGTTGTTCTGACAAAGATTAGTCCGCGTTTTCAGAGTGTGAGAAGTTGTTGTTTGAGACTATCCGAAGAGAGTTTTGAGAGTGTGAGAGGAGTTGTTTGAAGGGATTAAAAAGAGAGTTTTGAAAGCGTGAGAAGGGCTGTCTTGAAGAGATTGGTGCAAGAAAATTTGAGAGCATGAGAAAGGTTGTTTGAAGGAATAAAAAAGAGAGAGTTTAGAAGGCATGAGAGGGGCTGTTTTGAAGGGATCAGTGCAAGGAGATTTGAGAGTGTGAGAGGGGCTATTTTGAGGGGATCGAGAAAGAGTTTTTCGGAGTAGAGGAGACTGCCATAAAGAAAGAAAGAAAATGAGGAATGAACCGCTGCTACTTCTATTCAGATAAGGGGACTATTGCTGCTTCCAGAAATCATCACGAGCAAGAAAGGCTACTGGAAGGGAATCGGTGCAAGGAGATTTGAGAGCAGAAATGCGACTGTTTGAAATCACCGATGGAACCATCTGGACAACAACACATCCATCCACGCGTCCTTGAAAATGTATTGGCTAGGGGACCAAAAATTCGATCATTTCCCATCAACCAGCATGCCATCGTTCCCGAGCACCATTGGAGAAGTGAAAGTAGCTACACACCACCAGGTTGTCTGGTAAGCTAGCTAGGTGAGTCATTTGTTTTTTTATATGCATGGATTTTCTAGTAAAGTTAGAAGTTTGATTAGGTTTTTTTTTTAAGTAGAATTATTATTATATTGGGTGGTTTGACTAATATTACTAGCTTTAGCGTGAATTGCTTTAAATATGGCAACATGTGTTTAAAGATTAGAACTTATTATATTAAATTTAGAAAACATAATTTTATGTAGTTTTACTTTGAAAAAAATATATATAGTTTGTTCTTTATTCAATTTAGTCTTGATTCATTTAATTGTTGATTATTTGTTTATTTGTTTACTACTAATTTAATTCTTTGTAATTTATTTATTTGTTAATAATATTGACCAATAGATTAAAAATCCAGTTTAAAATAAATAAAAAAAATCTGTTGCAGGTAGTTTGAATTGATTTTAGGTTTAAGTAAAATTTTAGTTTGTTGAAATGATTGATTTTTTATGTGTTAAGTATTAGATTTTTGAATTTGCCTTAATTAGTGTTTGATTCATTTTGAGCTTAGATTTCAATTTAATAATGTAAATTTATTTAGGAAGTTGATTTCATGAACTCATATTTTGTTTTAGCTTGCTTTCATTTCATTTGATTCATTTTAATTGTTTTACATTTTTTTTTTATAATTCTAAGTTATTAATAAAATCGATTCCACATTTAGAAGGTGCCTGTGTTTAGTTTACTTTGATTCAATTTCACTCATCAATTTAGTTTAGGTATTTTCTGCAATATTAGCTCACTAATAAAATTAATTCGATGATTGACCATTCATATTTGCCCTGATTTAATTTGGTCCATTTTAATTAGTCTAGATGTGTTTGTGTGTTTAATCGATCACGTGCTAATTCGTTATTAATACTCTTAATTGATATGTTTCTTGAATATTAGTCATTACTTTAATTGATTTAAGTTTGAATAGTTTATTACTTAAGTAGCCTCCGGTAAAATTTACTTTTCAGAGGCCATCGGAAAATAGTGAAGATTGACTTCCATTCACACCATTTCAGTTTGTTTGATTGCCAAAAAATTTATTTTGTGATTTTGTTTCCATTTGTTTTGCTTGGTATTCTGTTTCTCATACGTTTTATTGTTCTCAAATTAATTTCTCTTATTTTAAAATATAGCACTTTTCTCAAAAGATCCCTTTAAAAATCTATTTCAAAAACTCATTTAGAGTCCTTAAAATCAAAATCTCATTTTCTTAAATAATATGCAACCATCTTTTGACCGGTTCGCATCTTTCTCGGTTTTCAATGAAAATTTAGTTTTGAACAAAACACGAATCAAACCTTGTGTTCCGAAATAAATGGGATGATTCTAAGCTAGACTTGTGTATATCAATTGGGGAATTGGTGAAACCCTTACATAAGAAAATTTTTCTAAACTCTTTCTTGCTACCAGTTTTTACTCAGCCACCGACCCTTTAGATTTAAAATTCGTTTTAGTAACTTTAGAATGTTTTTAAAAAATTTCCAAAGCTTGTATGACTTTTCTCACTTCTTGAACTTGAATTTAAGATTTCATTTGAGTTAGAAAGCAACTCTGGAAGAGAAGGTATGAATGAGTTTTTAGGAGGGCTCTGTTTTCACCCAATTCTAGACATCTGAGACCTTTTTGCAAAAATAAAATACCAGACGACTTTTTTAATTTGATTCAATATTTTTTCTCAATTCTAAGCTTCTTGAAATTGATATTAGACACATAAAATATTAAAAAAAAATATGCATTTTTAAGGGAGATATGATTTTTCAAAGTTGTACATTTTGCACATGCTAAATTCTGGACATCCGATTAGCTTGAGTGTTTTAAAAATATTTTTGACTACTATCCGATTTTGGATTCATTTTTTTATGTGATATAGACACTTTGAACTATGTGTATGATTTTATGTGATCATTTATTATTTTTTAAAAATTCGTTTATGCATGTCAATTTTTCTTATCTAATCTGAACTTTATAGAACCTTTGGGTGTCTTTGCTACAATTTGACATTTGAATGAGTGTTTGGATTTTGGTATCTTGTCCTAAATGTGTAGGAGTTGTTTTCAAAAAAAATTGTGATTAAATCCCACTCCAAGACTTTTTTTTTAGAAATTATTTTGTGATGTTCCCTTTACTATATGCATGCCGATGATCTTGTATTTTGCCTAAATTTGTTATTTATTTTTAAGGTCATTTGACTTATCTTGGCTTAGTTTTGGTTTTAGTATTGTATATTAGACACTATGAATATGTTACATAATTTATACTTGTCCTAACCATTCTAGCATTTTTGGAGGAATCTTATGAATCATGCATGCTATCCAGGTACGCTTTTTATCACTTGCTTTTCAGAATTTTATAAATATGCATGTTGTTATGAACCATATCTATATTTAATTCCATCATTGGGTGTCTAGATGTCTGTTCAATTTGCTCTGATAAAAATGCATGTTGTGCGTCATATTTGTGTACTAACTTTGATGTCTTTTGATAGCGCTTAAGGAGCGGTCTAGATACGCATCCTAACTCTCCTTTATGAGTATGATTGGTTTTCTTGTTTAGGATGCTACTTTTTGAAATCACCTTGTCTACCCAGGTATCCTTAATCAACCAAATTAATTGTCATATTTCCCTCAACTTAGTCAGTAGAGACCTGTGTAGGCCTTAGGGGGGTGTTACTTTTTAAAGGTACCTTCCTAATAGGTAACCTGATCCTCGGACCTAGACTCAAGTTTTTCAAAGACACGTTTTTCCAAAAACTATGGAGTCATTTTTTAGGGTTTTATTTCTTATTTTATTTTTCCTTTTAAAATAAAATAAAATAAGTGGCGACTCCAACTTTTCCAAAATAAAATTTTTCATCAATAAAAGTGAGTCTCGCCAATTGAGTGGGGGCGCACATGAGAAATGCGGGTCCACACCTAGTCGTCGAAGCCCCCGCATCTTCAATAACTCTTAGAGTTATCATCAATTACATACATGGAGGCCCTGTTGACGATAAAAACATTTCTAAGCGGAAAAGGCGAAGGTTGCTCTGTGCAGCCTTTGTAAGAGAGCAGGTTAACTCCGTCTAGCGCAACTTTTAAGAAAAGAGTGTGCGCTTCGTTGATGGCACAGTTACCTTCCCCCCAATAAATGCTAGCCGAGTATTGCAACCGCACGAAGATGCCTTAGTGTAAAAGGGTTCGACGTGAGAAGGGTTCTAGTTGATCTGGGTAACTTAGCCAACCTCTTAAAAATGTCAACCTCCAAGCAGATGGGCTACTCACCATCCGTCCTAGAGAACCTGGGGCGATAGTTGTCCGGGTTCAATGGAGCCATGATGACTTCTCAGGGTGACGTCTTACTATCCGTCCCAATTGGCCCAGTCACCCTGAGCGTACAATTCTCAGTAGTTGAAGACTTGTCTCATTTCAATGCCATTATGGGATGTGCATGGCTTCACAAAATGAAAGTTGTTCCCTCTACGTACCATCAAATTGTGAGCTACCTCATTGAGGAGGGACAAGTCGTTTCCTCTACGCGCCAATGCTACCAAGTGGCATTAGACTTCGGACATCCAACCAGTGAAGAGGCACGTTTGGAATCATCAAACACAAGAGAGTAATAACAATTACTAAGCCTGACGGAAAAAGATCCATCTGCAGCTGATCTACTCTAGCCATTGTGTCTCTCACATGGCACAGATCAAATCACCTATACTAGCTCCCCGCTCACACAAGATGAAATGGAACCACTAGAAAACGTGCTTCAGCGAAACAAGGACATCTTCGCCTAGACTCACTCTGATATGACGGGAATTCATCCA
The DNA here is from genome assembly GCF_004353265.1 of Vitis riparia. NCBI lineage: Eukaryota > Viridiplantae > Streptophyta > Magnoliopsida > Vitales > Vitaceae > Vitis > Vitis riparia. Next base: position 129,813 of record NC_048436.1, read on the forward strand.
TTTGTGGCCTCTCACAAACTTAATGTCACTCCCTACTTGCGTCCTATCCAGCAAAAGGTTTGACGCTTCCATCCGAATAGGTAGAAAATCGTCCAAACGAAAGTTGACAAACTGTTAGTAGCCAAATTTATCAGGGAGGTTAAGTATCCAGACTAGTTGGTGAACGTGGTGGTGGTTCCCAAGAAGAATGGAAAGTGGCGAGTTTGTGTTGATTACACCAACCTAAATGACGCATGTTCAAAAGATAGTTTTCCTTTACCCTAGATAGATTAGATAATCGACGCCACCATCGGGCATGTGATGCTTTCCTTTTTAGATGCTTTCTCCGGATACCACCAAATCCCCATGTTCCAGCTAGATGAGAAGAAGATAGTCTTTGTTACACCACATGGGTTGTACTGCTACAAAATCATGTCATTCAAGCTCAAGAATGATGGTGCTACTTATCAAATACATTAACGAAGGTCTCCAAGCCCCTGATTAGTTGAGTTATGGAGGTCTACATTGACGACATTGTTGTAAAAAACGAAACCCAAGCTGAGCACGTCCAGCACCTAGAAAAAACATTTCGCCCAATGTGGGCATACAACATGAAGTTCAATCCGACTAAGTGCACATTTGGCGTCAATGTAGGAAAACTTCTAGGGTTCATGGTGACCCAAAGAGGATTGAAGTTAATCCGATTCAAATAAAAGTTGTCCTTGAAACACCCGTCCTAAGCAGCAAAAAAGAGGTGCAGCGTCTCACAAGTCGTCTAGCAGTTTTGGGACGTTTCATAGCCTATTTCATAGACAAACTGAGACATTTCTTCCTTACGCTCAAGGGAGCAAGCACGTTCAGCTAGATGGATGAATACAGGCAAGCATTTGAAGTAGTCAAGCGCTATCTCACTGAACCGCCAATTTTGAGTAACCCCGAGCATGGCGAAAATTCTACATATATCTAGTTGTATCTAACTATGTCGTTAGTGTCATCTTATTTCGACACCTACAAGACAAAGAGCATAAACTCGTCTACTATGTGAGCAAGGCAATGGTAGACGCAAAGACTCGATACTCCAAAATAGAGCAGACTTTTCTAACCCTGAAGAACGCCACTCAAAATCTTCGTCCATACTTCTAGGCTCATCAAGTGACCATACTCACAAACCAACCACTCTGAGTTACCCTGCACAAGTTGAATCTGTTCGGACGTATGTTGAAATAGGCCATCGAGTTGAGTGAATACGAAATCATGTACCAACCAAGGTTATCATTGAAGAGACAAGTTATGACTGATTTTATAGTCGAACTCCCTAAAAAAACTAGCACATCCAGTTGATCCTCCTAGATGGCAATGGTGGACATTTCATGTAGACGGAGCATCTAAAGCGTCCGAGTCTGGAATAGGTCTAATCCTATAATCACCAGCCGGAGAATTGTTAGAGCAAGCTATTCGTCTCAACTTTTCTACATCTAACAATGAAAAAGAATATGAGGTTGTCCTGGCTTGGCTAGACCATGCCCTAACAATGACTGTAACAAGGTTGGAAATCAATAGCGACTCTCAACTACTTGTCGGGCAAATTCGATGAGAATATGAAGCAAGGGATGAACACATGACTCACTACCTCGCCATGGTGGAAGATCGCTTCAAAAAACTAGACAAGTGAAATATTAGACGAGTACCTAAAAAGAGAACATGAAAGTGGATGTACTAGCCGGAATAGCTGTCATTCTCCCTATAAAAGAGGCAGTGATACTACTTATCTACCTCCAAGCCATGCCCTCAATCACACCCTAACTAGTGTGTAGTACTAATGAAGCGGACCCCGACTGGATGCATGACATCGTGAAATACCTCCAAATAGGGGAATTACCAGAAGACGAGAAGCAAGCGTACAAACTCCACATGTAGGCAGCTCGCTTCACTTTGATCAATGACCAACTTTAGACGATCATTTGGAGATCCATACCTAAGGTGTTTGAGCGAGCCAGAAGCCAATTATGTTTTGCCCAAACTCCACGAAGGCATATGCGGCAATCATCTAAGAGGACGAATCTTGGCACATTGCGTTTACATGCAAGGGTACTATTGGCCCACCATGAAACAAGATGTTGAAAGCTATGTTAAGAAGTGTGATCGGTGCCAACGACACGCCTCTATTCCCTGTGTACCTTCAGAAATGCTCAACCCGATCACTAGTCCTTAGCCGTTTGCACAATAGGGGATGGACATAGTCAACCTCTTGCCCATTGCAACAGCGTAAAAGAAATTTTTGCTAGTGACAACAAACTATTTTAGCAATTGGGTGGAAGTAGAAGCCTATGCCAACATCAAAGACAAGAATGTCTCCAAGTTTGTCTGGAAAAACATCGTGTGCCAATTCGAAGTTCCATAGGCGATTGTGGTGGACAATAGGCCATAGTTTGACAATATTGTCTTCCGAACATTCTGCTCGAAGTTAAACATCAAGAACTTGTATTCAATGCCTCGTTATCCTCAAAGCAATGGGCAAGCAGAGGCGACAGACAAAACCCTATTGAACGCACCAAAGAAAATATTGGAAGACGCCAAAGGAAAATGGGTAGACAAACTGCCCGGAGTCTTATGGGCTTACCAAACAACATCCAAATGGCCAACATGAGCTACTCTTTTCGCCCTTGCTTATGGGATGGAGGTCGTTAGTCCAACTGAAATCGACATGTCTACCGCTAAAACAGGTGTGCAAGTTCAAATGAACAATGATGAAGAGCTCATAAGACAATTGGATTGGGCAGATGAAAGGAGAAGCGACTATCTGAATGGCTTTTTATCGTCAAAGGGCGATCGCTCATTTCAACAAAAAGACACGACCACGATTTTTCCGGACATGAACTTTGGTTCTCAGAAGTCTTCAAGAACATAGTTGAAGTATGAGCCAGAAAGCTTCAGGCTAACTAGGAAGGACCATATGTTGTGACTAAGGCTAGAGACTCAGGGGCATACCATCTTCAAACACTAGACGACGTACCCCTGCTCCGCTTATGGAATGTATCTAATTTAAAGCAGTACTTTCAATAAAGTTTGCTTACGAAAGCAATGTGAGAAAGGCAAATAGATCAAGTAAATATATTCCAATAAATAGAGCATCTAGTGTCTTTATAAATTTTGCAGTATAGGCCACATTGGGCCAGAATAAACAAATACAAACGAAAGATTACGTCTGCTTGCCAGAATGACTGCCTTCAAAAACATCACATCCTTCTCGAGCAGGGCTGCCTAGAACCTCATTATCATCATTTGAGAGGAAGCTGGGAGTATCTCGGGTGATGTCATGCTTCTTCATACAGCATCGATAGCCGTAGAAGAACACGTCATCCACTTGTTTTTGGTAGTCTACTTCCAAAGCTTCTTTCTACGCGGTAAATCCCGCCTAGAGGTCTTGCAACTCCTACCTCAACCGAGTAGTCTCTTCTTCAGTCTTCTTCTTGTCAGCCTCCATGGCTTCCTTCTCTTCAGCCAACCAACGAGCTTCAACTCGAATTATCTCAGTCTTTTCCTCTGCCTTCCTCAGCAGACCGACTCATTCTTTAGCAAGCTTCCGGGCAGCGGTGACTTCACTAATTGTCATCCTCAAGTTGGTGAGAAGATCCTCATTCCCGTCCATATTATGGGCAACGTATGCCCTCATGGTTTTGACTGTTTCCAACCGGTAGAAAAGTTGAGTGCGTTGCCGCATGAGATTTCGAACTCCTGCTATCACCTGAGGAGGTAATAGAGAAATCGTTGTGAAACAAAATACTAAGGCAAAATGAAAAGAAAAGGGAAATGACTTACCACTTCTATCGTCTCGAAATCCGTGTAGTCTTGCATGGGCATATTGCTAGAAATGACGGAGTCCGAAGTGTCGTATAGAAGTCGTGTCGTAAATAATCAACTGTGATCAGTTGAGAAGCCGGAAAAAGCACTCTCATGTTTTGTACTAGAGTTTCTCTTTCAATGAATGAAATGATTCGCCTTAGAAGCTTAGATACTTCCTCCCCGTTGGGGACATAGGTTGACTTCGGATAGGGAAGAGAAGAAACCAGATATTCAAATGATTCATCGCTGAAATGGTCTGGGTCGATAAAGGGTCTCATTGGATCGTGATGAGCAATGTCATTAGTAGAAGGAATTTTCTCATCCAACTCAGGAGTAATACCCGCAGCAATAGTCAAATGCACTAGCACTAGTGGAGGAACTGAAACAAGTTTTGGACAGACTTTCTTGGAGGGATTAGAATTGACAGCAATAGATTCGAATAGGCACTTGCGCTGCCTCTCATGAAATCTGGCCCTCAAGTTTGAAGCCATATCTTCTTCTTTTTTTTCTTCCTCGCAAATAATAAGGGACACTACTTGGTCAACCCCTACTTCTGGCTCGCTACTGGAAAGTGAAGAAGATGGAGACAACGAAGATGATGAAGCTGATGGAGAATATGGATATGTAGGAAGTGGAGTCCTTACCCTCTACATAGACCGAGCAACAGGTTCCTTCCTCTTTTTAGTGGAAGGCCAGATAGTGGAACTGGAAGATGGACGACCAGCAATCGGAACTTGCCTCAGTGTCCATTCCTAATGTTTTTTCTCCCGCTCCTCTAAATGGGCATGGTGTGCCTCAGAATCTACGAGACGGGCGACCTCGTAAAAGGGCAAATCCTTAAGCACAAAGTGTTCACCAGGCACCAAGGACGGGAGAACCAGATGAGGAAATATGGGAATGATGAACGACTTTGGATTATCAATCAGAGATTCTTGTTTGATAGAAAAACCCTGTGAGCCCATTTAGACGCGTTTATTTTGAACAACTTGTTGAGTCGGGTGAAAGAAGCCTTGTCCACCCACTCTACAAGGTGTCCCCGTCTCTCCTTGCCTATATCACACAAATAGAAGGATCAACAATAAATACACAGCGAGGAAGAAATAATTGCAAAGTACAAAGTGACAAAAGTGTATCCTACTTGGAATCTCTAACGAGTGTTGTGGAGAAAAGACTTTGTGTGGTCCCTCAAACAAACCACTCCAAGAACCGGAGACTAGGACATGCTCATTTGCCCCGTCTTTGCCTAAATCTGGAAGATCGGTTGATTACTACTCAAAAAGTGCTCTTTTATAGCTTGTTATAAACCCTTTTAAACACTTTTGAGTAGTATTTATTACCTTTTAACTCAATTGGCACATTAAGGACCCTTGCAAGGGTTACTAATCAGTTTTTGGCAAGTTTTGGTGTTTTTGATAGCTTTTTTATCATTAAAACAAGCTAAGAATGATGGAGAACTTTGTGTAATCCATGACAAAGCAAGTTGAAGCTAAATTACATGAAGAATCCAAGTTTTGAAGAGCTTCGTAGCCTTTGCCAAATCAATCAAGTATGCAAGGAAGAGAATGAAAGAAGGAATCTAACATCCAACAATTTCGCAAGGCTATGCAAAATTTTTGCAAGCTTGCGAAATGCCCAAGAGTCGCAGGATAGAGAGCAAGGTTGTGAATAATGAATTTCGCACCCTTACGAAATTTCTCAAGCCTTGCGAAACTGAGGAAAATGAATTTCACAACCTCTGGCGAAATTTTCACAAGCCTTGCGAAACCAAAGCTGAGGAAAATCAATTTCACACCCTGTGCGAAATTTTCGCAAGCATTGCGAAATCAATATTGCACCGACTCCGTTAGATTTTTATCTCAAGATATTCTGTGTAATTACCTATTCTCCTCTTGTAATCAGCTAAAGATAGTTTTAGATATTTAGGATATCTAATTGAGGGGTTAAAAATATCTCTCTATATATGTCTTAAGATATCTCTTTTTGTAATATCTAGGAATCTCGGAAAAAATTCTTAAGAACATTTGTACATTCTTAGTGAGAAATATACAGAGCGTTGCTCTACCTTACCTACTCATTTTGTTTTTATTTTCTTTCTAACCAAACAATCTCTGATGATGTTTTCTTGGAGGATGAGTGACTAGGCTTTTTGTTTCTTGGACTGAAGGAAGCTAGGTAAAGGATCCGGATACAAAAGTGGGAGTTTTCCTTGTTTTAAATGAGGAAAAGTTGTTACCCTGTTAATGGTTTTTATTTTTTTAGTAACTTAAAATCACCTGGGCTAACACTTGGTAAGCTTTTCAGACTTCCTTTATGAGATCCATTAGTTATCTCTTGCAAGCCTCTAGGAGGTGGTTTAAAGGTAGGATTACCTAGAATAGCCAACACTTGGTAAGCTTTTCGGACTCCCTGGAGACATCCATTAGTTATCTCTTGCAAGCTTTTGAAGGGTAATCCAAGGTTAGGATCACCTTGAATGACCAATACCAGGTGAGAGATACGAGCCATTGAAAGATGATTCACAGTGAGAGGACTTTAGTATTTGAAACCATTAATGGGAAGCAGTTGTAACACACCGGTTCGGGAGATAACCATTCTTTATGTTATTATCCCCAATGCGAGGAAAAGATCCGGAATCTCCCCTTTTGTATAAGGAACCTGAGCCTAGTGACCTAAAACTCTAAGAAGTATTTTCTTTGTAATTAATCTCAATTACTATTTTTTTTTTTTGTTAACTTAAAACCACATTTTTTCAACCAAAGATTATGTTTTCTTTTAAAGCTAACTCATAAAAGAAAAAGCACCATTTTAGTACTTTAACTAATATCATGTGTGAGATGAAAACCCATCCTTGTGGACAATCCTAGAACCACTATACTGTGCTAGCTATGCTACCCTAGTATATGGTGAATTAGGTTTATAAATTTTGTTGATAACTCCCGTCTGAGGACTGAATGAAATATTACACCAATTGAGGACGAATCATTGGTCACCAGTTGGAGGGCAGGAATATGGGCAAACAAGTTGAACCTTTCCTTCTAACTCATTTTGATAGTGTAAACAAACAAGACTTCCAACAAGGAAATATCTAGTTGGAAAAGCATGTCCAAAACACTACATCCCATCAACACTCGAACAACGTTCAGATGAAGAAAATTTGAAGGAATTTGCGTGAAGTGAATGAACTGCTTGAAGAGAGAGGGGATAGGCAGACGGAACCCAGCCACGAATTGTTTCTTAGTAAAGTACATCATGTTGTTGGGTAGGTCAGCGGATGATAGAGCCTCGACATCTATTAGTTGGATAGGGATGCTGTCTAAAATATAGAAACGTGTTCGAAATTCTCATTCAGATAGGAGACTAATTGGACGCTCCGATCTGAGGCGTCCAACTCTAGTGGTTTGTCGTCCACTTTTCTGAGGCTTACCGCTTCCGCTAGTAGAAGCGACACCTCTTCTTGCCATCATGCTAAATGGATTTAGGTCGTGTGGAAACCTGTGCGAGACAACGCAGTTATCGTAATCGATCACCCGACCCATCTGCTACTCAACGGTGCCTCAACAATACAATAAGAAACCTAGATGGACCATAAGTCTGAATCTAAACGGATAGTCTAAATGAAATTTCCAAAGCAAGTCTCTTAACTTATGAATAGAGGAATGGTCGCCCCCACCATGCCAACGCGATGGTAGCAAGACAAAACACCTGAACCAACGGTTGAATGCACTGACAACGTAGGAGCAAAAATGGGAACTTGAAAAGCCCTAAGTCCGACCCTTGGTTCAACCATCCTCTCCAAAGCAAAAATATCGAAAAAAACCATAAGAACTAGATTCCAAGGCATCCATTCCTTGTCTAACCAACAGCCGCCAGTGAGGTTCAAAAGAGAATAACAAACAGAAAGAATGGTGAACGGTGGAAGGCTTACCAGAGTCAGGAGTAAGTGCTCTCTGGAGAGAGAGGAGCCCACCACGAGCAAGCCTGAGAACGACGAGGAGGAGAACGAAAAGCGACCAATGGTAGGCACAACAACGATGAAGATGTAGAGCGGAAAGAAAATAACTCTAAAGCGGGAAAAAACCAAAAAGTAACCCAAAAGGTGTGGAACCCCTCTATTTATAGGGATTCAAAACCTAGGTATCCCAATCGACAAGCCGCCTGGAAACGCTTCCCTAACAGGCCCATCGTCTGACGGTTAGCCTTGATGGATGCGACCCATTATTGCCACTCCAAGTGACACATGTTCCAAAGCACCCAAGCAACCTGAAGAGATAGATAATCTGTTCTACCTCAACCCGTCAACTACTTGGTCGAATAGAGGTAGACGGATTAAGGGGGCATTGTGGGGGTGTTCCATCCCACGTGTCCCTCTCAAGCTCAAGACCCTTTGATTGTGTAGGACAAACTTGAAACCCGTTTGGGATCATTCCGTCCAAACCAAGGTGAGTTAAGTCTGGCACCAGAAGTGAGAGGGTTTCATTCTCCCACAAGACCAAATGGAACTGATAACCTGGGCTCGTTGGATTCTCAAATGGGAAAATCAGACTAGTCAAGTCCTTAGGATTTTTGGCATGCGTGATCAATCGCACTTGATGTCTGGGCGCCAACCTAGACACCTGACACCTAAGTGGCGAACGAGACCCCATTTACACCCAAAAGTCAATGTCAATTCATTGTTGCACACAATTCTAGACATTGGCAAACTAAGTGGACAGTCAGCTACATTATGAGATTTTGGCACATCAGCAGATGACACCTGCCAACCGCCCTTATCTGGTATGATTACCCCAACCGCCCTAAGGACAATCATCATTACTACAAATGCTAGAGTGCATAGTCAACACTACAGTGGCGGTGTCATAAGCTCTATATAAACCCCTTAAAAAGCATGAACAAGGTATGTACACACATACGCTGATTCTCTCCCACAAAATAGTTAGAGCTACCCTTGTTTGACTTAAGCTTCGGAGGGGTGTGCCTAGACCATTCATCCGAACATCCTTTTGTGTAGGAAAGAAGTTAGTCTGACTCCAGCGCAGTTGGACGGACTCTTCAAGAAGCACGAAGATGAAAAAAAGTCCGCCCGACTTTAGCGAAACTAGACGAACCTGACTCTAGTTGGCTTGACCCCAACAATGTTTATCAATTTGTTTTTTACTTTTTGTTTTGAGAATTTAATAGCAAAAATTTTAAAAGCTCAAACGTAAGAAATTTTATTTCTAATTTTATGAGTGGGCCCACATTAGAACTTGAAAGTATAACTAGTGCTCTAGTCAAAAGAGTACATCAAACATTCATTTCTTGGGAACTTGAAGAGTAAAAATATTAAAATAAAACTATAGTATAATTTTAAGGTATCAAAATTATTTTTATAAATATAGGTGTTATCTCCTATCTTTTAATAAAATATTTCCATAAATTTTAACACAAACACATTTCATGGAATTTTGATTGCATAGGCCGACCATTTTTCAAAGAAGGTGAAATAGGCAATTGAGGTCAATGATGAAAATATCGGTAATCACGGATATATCGGTATTTGGATTTTACGGATATATTAATGGATATTTTGACACAAAATATCGATAGACCAAAAATTCATCAAAACTTATGAAAATGTAAGAAAAAATTCTTAAAAATGAAATTAGAAGTATAATAGACATTTTTAAGTTGTTTAATTGAAGAAATTAATATATGTATAATATGATTTGCGATATTAAATTTAATTATATAGTGTCGGCTGATAAGAAATATGAATTTTGTAAGTGTAGACTCATTATGAAGTTAAATTATTACAAATATACTAATTATGTTATTTAAATATATTACTATGTTAAGTTAATTTACTTAACTCTATTAAAATATATTAATTAATTGTAAAAATATACTAATTTAAATTCAATGTTATACTAATTTAAAAATTTACTAAGTTAATTTATTCTCAATATACTATTATTACACTTGAATATCAAAATAAAATAAAATTATTAATTTAAAACTAAATTATTGCAAATATACTAATTATGTTATTTAAATATATTTATGATTTTTATTTAAAAATATTGGTACATTTTGATAAAAAATATTTTTATTTAAAAATATTGATAATTTTATTTATGATTTTATATTTGTTTTATATTTAATTAGTATACAAATTTAATTATAAGATAATTAAAATTAACATATTTATAATAATTTAATTTTTTACTTATTTTTCACCGATATATCCAATATATTTCCAAAATTTCAACGATTTTTTTCTATTTATGGTCAATATTTTGCTTATATAATTGATATATCCGTTATTACTGATATATTGTCCATATTTATCGATATTTCTATATATCGTATCTACACAATATATCGAAAATATATAGTCCATATATCTCATTATTTTCTTCCTTGACCGAGACCCATAATAAACAATTTTGAGGCGGTTAAACTTAAGGCCAACTGCTGACGGGCCTAAAGCCGGCGAACTTGTCCGGAAACCATTGGGTCTATCTACTAGGCTCTCTTTCTCTCTTTCTCTCTTAAGTTAAAACCCTCGATCACTCTCTTGACTCTGAACTCTTATTACTTTTTAGCCCCTTCCAATGGAAGATCCGCATAGGCCAGTTACAGGCTATCCTGCACCAGGATACCCCCAGCCGCACTCCACCGCCACTGCCTACCCCTACAATGCTCCGCCGCCCCCTTACTACAACCCCAATGCAGCCCACCCCTACCACGCGCCCCTTTACTCTTCCCCACGCGCCACCTTCCTCCGTCGTTTCCTGGCCGCCATGATCGCCTTCTTCATTATCGTGGGCACCATCATCTTCATCGTCTGGCTCGTCCTCCGCCCTCGCCTCCCGTTCTTCAGCGTCGCCTCCGCCTCCCTCTCCTCCTTCAACATCTCCGCCTCCCAGCTCTCTGGCGAATGGAACATCACCTTTGACGTCCGAAACCCTAACAAGAAGATTAGCATCTCATACGACCGCATCGAATCCTCTATTGCCTACAAATCGGCCACGTTGTCCCAAACCACCATCGCACCCTTCTATCAGGGCACCAAGAATGAGACCACCGTGAGAGCAACTTTCGCAACTATCGGAGCTTATGTAGATGTGGTAGCAATAAATGCGGAAAGGACGACAGGGTCTGTGAGCTTCACAGTGAAGGTGTTCGCTAGGGTTAGCTTCAAGTCAGGGGTGTGGAAGGCGAGGTCACGATTTTTGAGTGCACTGTGCAATAACATTGCGTTGGGGTTGCCTTCAAATGCCAGTAGAGGATCTTTGGTGGGAGGTTCAAGGGAATGCAGGGTTGGTTTGTGAGTAAATTTAGTGTTTTTTTTTTTCTGGTGTTAGATTGACTCTTTTATTTGTGTCTGATGGGGATGTGTGATATGATGGTGGTAGAGAAGATGCTTTCAATACAAAATTTGTCAACTTAGGTGTACATGGATTTAGGTTTGTGATGATTAACAGGTCCTGATTGATGCTAAAATTGTTGATTGCCCTGACATGGATGTGTAGATGTTGTCAAACTGGGCACTTCATTTCCGTATCCCTCTCCTTCTCGTGTCTACTGTCCATAAAATTACTCTTCTTTTATCTACTCTAAAAATTAAAACTACATCCGTTAAGTTGTTAGGTGCCTTCAGAAAAAGCGGTAAAATCTATGCTATTAGCCCTGTAGACTAATACCTTATTTAGAATCAATTTCATTAAGATTGTGTTTAGTTTATTGGAATCTAAACTTGAAAATGTGAGTCATTTTATTGGAAATAAATTCCTATAATGAAATGGATGTCATATTTAAACCATTGATGCTTCATAGCCACATTCAAATTAATTGTTTTCACATATCTGGTGTCATGTATTCTAGTGATATCCTTTTTCCATTCAACAAACTCCTTTAATACTTGTTCATTTTCCATTTAAACCATATACTATATTGTTAGTAAGTTAATTATACGCACTCATTTTCTCTCACCCTAGTTTTCCTTCTTTAATTGCGAATTAAAAGTTTATCCTTGATTGACAGAACTACCTAAAAGGGGGTGCATAGGCAGTCCAAGTTTTATGATCCCAATTTTTAAAATATAATGGAAAGACCATCTATAGAGTCTCCAAAAAACTCTAAGGATATAAACAAAACATGAGTCAAACAATAGTAAAACAAGTCTACCAAATATGAACAAAATGTAAGCAGCTTTACCTAATTCGAACACCTACTTCTAAGAGTCTTATACCAATTAACACCAACACTTTTCTTTCATTTCTGTGATGTGCCACTTTATATTTCTTATTGGATCACCTCAAAATCATGTTGAGGCTTGTGGATTGATGCACCATCACACCTTTCTACCAAAAGGACTTTTAAGTCGTAGTCTTGAAAGTTTTGAGAATTAGAAATTCTAGGTAGAGCAATGGTTATCATTGCAATATGTGCATCCACACCATCAAAGTTCAAAGGCTAGGTTTAAAAAAAAGAAAAAAGAAAAGAAAAGAAAAACCTAGGTGGTTTATTCAAATTGAGTTTAAGAAAGGTAAAATTTCCAAAAAGTACATTTTAAAGCATTAAAAATTGAAAATAAGGTCAAAATTGGTCAAGCATTAAAACTACCATATGAAGGCATTTAAATGCCCCCATTTTTTATTTTTTTTTGATGGATGGCATTTGAATGCCCCCATAGGCATCATTTGAATGTTCCATGGGACATTTATATGTTCTATAATGGATGTTCAAAGGGCCTTTCCTCTTTCTTTTTTTTTCACTTTTTCTAGTGTTTTTTTGGTTCGAATTTTCATTTTATTTAATTTCGATAGCCATTAGATTGTCATAAGACTCCAAACACCTACTTACCTCAACCAACATAGTCTTTTGAACATCCCAAAGTTGAAACCAGTAGATGTTATTGTTCACTTTCCTTAATTTACAGCTTTTTCTATCTATACCATGCAAGTCCATTTTCATTCTCTCTCCTTAGTGCCGTCTTTTTTAATTTATCCTCATCCCCTCTATGTTCCCACAAAACCTACTAAGGATAGAATAATAAGATCATATTTTATATGGATATATGTATCGTCAATGTTTTAAAAGGCGAATGAGACTTAGGCCTTGAGGATTACCTCGAGGCAAGGCTATGTAAATTAGCCTCGAGGCTATAACCTCATTATAGGGTAATCAATGCTTAAGCCTCACCCAATTGAGACTTATAGCCTTGAGGCTACCACCTTATGGGGCTTAAGCCTCAAATATTTACAAGGTTTTAATGGGTCACAAGGTTTTAATGGGTTTAATTTATGAGCTTTTTCTACGTATTTTATAAGATGTTTAAGTCTCAATATTCAATGGTTTTAATGAATTGTGCTTTTGTGAGGTTTTGCTGCGGATTTATAAGTTTTGTTTTGGGTTTAGGGCTACAGTTAGAGTGTGCATATATGACCATTCAACGAACATGATAGGATTTGTTGATTGGTGTAGCTCCAAGGAAGGAAAGAGAGTTTGTTCTTTTGTTTTCTCTTTTCTTTTTTGCTTGTTCGCTAGTGCTTACTATATAAATTGTGTACTCTAGTGCACCCTTTTCTTAGGTGCTATTAATATATATCCGGTGTTGCCTATCAAAAAGGAAGAAAAAAAAACAAAAAAGACCAGGGTTAAACCTTTTATAAAGTGAGGGCTTAGACCAATTAATTCTTTAAATGGAGAGGGAAGAAAGAAATTGAGAAGAAATAAAGGAGTTGTTAGTCATTGTAATGGTTGAACTCATATATAATTAATTTCATGTTATTGATGAATGAAAAAAAAAAAAAAAAAAAAACAATGTGTAAACGTTAACATTGCTGTGGAGAATAATAGAGCAATTGGATATCATTATGATTCCTTGGATGATCCTATTTGTGAGGGTGATGGTAATGTAGAAGATTATTTGATGAAGCCATGAGAGAGAATTGGATTTTAGAAGAGAGAAAGAGGAACTAAATTAAGAACTATTGATAATGACAAACAATTAATTAGTTATTATGAATTGTATGGTTTTCTTATTATCAAATTTTCATGTGATTTTATTGGTTTATTTATTTATTTATTATTATTATTATTATTATTATTATTATTATTATTATTATTATTATTATTTTGTTTAAGTTGAGGCTAATGCCCTGCTCTGCCTTAGGCTTAGGCCTCACCTCATTAGGGAAAAACACTTCAAAATCTTCTTTAGCCTTTTAAAACATTGATAGCCATGGGTACAAACATTCACTAACTCAAGCTAAACCATCTTAAAACTTGTAGCATGCATGTAAGCGTATAAACAATGTAGAAACCCTGTCTTATGCAGTTCATAACTGTGTTAAGAATATGAGAAACTGACATCTTTCCCTTCTAGTAGATGTTAAATGAATGATGGGGAACATTGTTGAAAATATCCTTGAAGATTTTCAAAATAATGGGAAAGGCTGGTTCCAATGCCCAAGCCTTATTTTGGAGCACTAGTGATGATTTAAGTTTTTCTTTAAACTTACTATAACTAATTTAGGTTTAGTCTTTTATTAAGTTGTTATTTTAGGTAGTGGTTCACTTATCACATTTCTATTTCTGTTTCTTTTCTTGTTCTATTAAGAAAGTTTGTATTTTCTTTAGGTTCTAAATAAAATTCTTTTTCCATTACTAAAAGGAAAGATAAAAAATTAGAAAAGTTGTCATATTAAGGAAGAGAGTTATGAGAGTTCATATGTACTTGGTCTTTCAAAGTGAAGAACCAGACTTTTAATAAAAGTTTTCAGCATCTATTATGCTTTCTTTGAGGGTATGTTTTCTTCTTCTTAAGTGCGATTGCTTAGGAAATCATTGGTGTGATTGTTTAAGAATCTTAGAGGGTGTTTGTCTTTTTAGTTTTTTGTTGAAAGCAATTTGCTTTCAGACATTAGGTTGTTTGTTTTTTTACTTTTTCATGACTTATTATAAGTTTTTGGCTGAATAGAAAAAATCAAAGTATTTGGCTTTTCCTAAATGGAAAAAGTAACATGTTGGTTTTCTTTACTTTTTAATGCTTAATAGAAATAAAATATTATAAAAACAAACAACCTAATACCTAACATTATTAAACACTATTTAGTTTTTAGTTCTGTTTAGAATTAAGTAAAAAAAAACAAACACCACCTTAGTGTGGTTGCCTAGAATGCTTGATCTTTTTGCCTTTTTTCTTTTTTCATCATATTTGACCTTCATCTCATTCTATAACTTAAAATTTTGATAATCATTCATCAAATTTGGTATAAAGCCTAAAATAACACAATAACAACTTGAAGCGGTTGGAGTTTCAGACTAAATGTTGTATCAATATTACTCACTCCTAAAAAGGATGTTAGTTAGTGGATGTATGTTAATAGTGTTTGGTAAACATTATTACAATCAAATACTAGTTTTCAAGACATCAACTTGTTGGTATATTAGATGTTATGGTGGGTTCTATAATCTTTTCAAAATTTATTTGAAGAGTAGTCATCGCCAAGTTAGGATGAAAGGCCTAGAGAAGAATGGTGAACGACTTTCAAGATAAAGGGTAGCCCCTATGAGTGGTAGGTTATGCTATTTGGTCTTTCTTATTGTACTTGCATTACCTTCGATGACCTTTGACATCTTAGTCATGATCCTTATGAGAGGTATCATTTTACTCGCTAAAGTTGAGTTTTTCCAAGCTAAGGAGAGATGATGGAAAATGTTATTGGAATCATCCTTTGAAGACTCACAAGAGAAGAGGAAACGTTGATTCCAATGCTCAAGCCTTACTTTGGGGTACCGATTATGATTTAAGTTCCTCTAGGAACTTACCATGGTTAGTTTTGGTTAGGTTAAATCTTCTTGTCAAGTTTTTATTTCTTTTAGTTTTTAAAGAACATTTATTTCCTATATCTATTCCTATTTCTGTGAAGACAGAATTAGGAAAGTAATTTTATCAAGGAAGAGAGTCATAACAGTATATATATTCCTATGTAGTCTTTCAAAGTGGAGAACTAGAATTTTAATGAAAGGCTTTAGCATCTATTATGCTTCCTTTGAGGATGTGGTTGTCTTCTTTCCATGTAGTCTTTCAAAGTGGAGAACTTGAATTTTAATAAAAGGCTTTAGCATCTATTATGCTTCCTTTGAGGATGTGATTGTCTTCTTTCTATGTAGTCTTTCAAAGTGGAGAACTTAAATTTTAATGAAAGGCTTTCACATCTATTATGCTTCCTTTGAGGATGTGATTGTCCTTTTTTTCTACGTGTGATTGCCAAAGATTTTTCTCTTATTCTTAACCATATTTAACCCTTTTATCTCATTTTACAACTTAAGAAACTTCTACAATGCTGAAAATCTGAAGATCCTGCATCAATGAATAAGCCTAAACTAAGTTGCACTTGTATTTCAATGCAAGACTTTAACAACACTGTTTTGAAGCTCTACCAACCTCTACCAAGTGTTAGGTATTCCTCAGTAGTATCTTAGTTTTTTTTTTTTTCTGTTGGTTCACTTCATCATGCTTGTGAGCAGTAGAACCTGGTGAAGGTTGAGCAGTTTGATCTCCATTCCTACAACTTAAGGTTTAAGGTTTAGGTGTTCTCTCATTAGTTCATAGCAGTTAACTCTGTTGTCATGAACCATGGTACCACAAAGTTATGGATTACATTTACTGCTACCCCTTATGACATCCATGGTTGCTATCCTGATCATGGTCTAATCCTTCTGCATGCCCTTGCCTTCTAAAAGATGTCCCATATCCATGTTCTCCATCATCATTTGGGTTCACTGCTTCTAGCTGTGTTGGGTTGGCTATAAGATTTATGCTGCAACTCTACTACTGAAAACTTCTTTAAGAAACCTAATGCCCAAAGTGCGTTGTGGAGCCTGGATGATGGTAATTTGGCAATCATACTAGCAACATCAGGAGAAATCTGACTGCTGAAGATGAGTGTCACTAATTTGTAATAACTGAATGCTTGTACTCGATATAGGTTGCAAATGCAATTCGATATCTTGGTGAGAGCTGTAGTGCAATGGGTGTCTCTTTTAGAACTGTTAGTCTCCAAGAATTATTAAGTTTCAGGAGTGTCTCATGTTGATAAAAAACAACTGAAGGATGATCTTTTTTGCTTTTTTTTATTTTTTTATTTTTTATGGGAACAACTGTACATTAATAAAAGCTGAAATCTGGAATATTTAAGATTTAAGAATATCATACAGAGGTATTGAAATCTTCAGCTAAGCATATGCTATGTAATACAATGGTCCACAACCAACCGAACCAATGATAAATGGTAAGGTGTAAGGATTATATTTTGGGGGAATGATAGTCAATTAGAACATACTAAACTCTCCTTTTTCTTTTCTTTTCTTTTCTTTCTTTTAAGCTTTTAGCTTGAGTTTAATTAGAAGTTGTTTATCGGGTTTCAAATCATCCACTACGTGTTAGTAAATCTTTTATTCATGCTTTTGGGTTTCAAACTAAAAACTTTCCCTCTTTTTGGTGTTTCTTTAAACATGCTTTTGTTGTCTATAAAAAAAAAGAAGAAAATCTTTTATTTGAGACAATTTGCATGATGAAATTCTATCAATTTCTGTTCTTGGTGAGATTCCTAGAAGGCCATTAAGACTTTTAGGTATAATTTTTTGCATTTCTACACAACTAGCTATTTTTTATTATTTATTTATTTATTGAAATCCTTAATAAATCTAATCCTATTTCTATCTTTATTCAATTGCCAAACTCCTAAAGCTTCTAATTGCTGTGAGCATTTACTTTTGCATGCAACCAGCCACCATCTTTTGGTTTTAATTTTAATTTATCAAATCCTACTTATATGTACTTTTAAGCCATATCTAAACACATAGAATTGTATTTTGGGTCAAAGTTAGAAATTTCTGCCCTTCTTTGATGGAATTCTACCAACCACTTATCTTGAAAGGTTTGCTTTAAACTCTAGTAAATAATTTTCTCTTCTAGAAGCCTAAAATTGTAACTTCTCCTTGACCTTAACCTACCAAAGGCAACATTAGCATGAGATTTAAGACTGTAACCAAAGGATTTTCAATGAAGAAGAGTTCTTAGATCATAGATTGACGGCGTTCTTTATTAAATAACTATTGGAGTGGTCCCATGCATCATTGAAAATGGAGAACCCCTATATTTTGGATTTCTTAGATGTTCTTCCTTGTGGATAGCTTGGCTTGTTTTGTAGGCTGTTCTTGTACATGTCTTTTGGTGCTTGTAATGTGATGTTTTGTGTATACTGCTTGTATGCATAGGGTGCATCCCCTCTCTTTTGTGCTTTTTAATTCATGCTCTTGTTGTCTATCAAAAAATAATAAAAAATAAAAAAGGAAGAAGAATTTGAGCTGACACAGTGAACAAAGACATGATAGTGTTGAATTTGTTGAAGACATATTTAGGATTTAAGGCTTCACTAGGTCCTTGCCTGCTTCTGATATTTTTTACTTCTACCAAAGTTGGTTTGGGATGCCAGAATGTAGTGAAAGCTTATGATGTGTGATTTGAGGTTGTATGGAACTTGTCCAATTATTTTGATTATACAAGGATGGTGTTACTTTGGCGGTTGTGTTACTGAAAATGCTGTCCTACTATCTTAGACAAGGTGAATTTGTCAGCCTTTGTGCCATGGAATGGCATTGGGGTGAGCTTACTTCAGAGCTACTTAGGGGCGGGTTTTAGGCATTAGGAAGACATTCTAAGGTTCACATGGGTGCTGGAAGGCCTATGAACAATGCCCTCAAGGCAGATTATATGGGCATTGTGATTGAGTTTCCAAATGGAGGTTGGGATGTGCATTTACCATGTCTGTAGGGTACCAAATCAACAGAGTTATGTTCCCTCTTTCTGCAGTTGGTCATTGGGGCAGATTGGCTTTTAGAGGGCATCTAACCCTGCATTTGCCTAGAGGTGCCAGCTTGGATTCAGTTGATTATATTGGATTGCATAGTTCAATTAGAGATGGTCAAGAACACTGTGCTATGTTGCTTTTACTATAATCTCCTTATGAGACTGGCATGGTGGCTTGCTAAATGATGTTGATCTTAAAATTGTCTGAGTGGTCAGCAGAGTTTGGGGTGGGGTTGGGTTGGGTTTCATCCTGTTAATTTTATTAGTTTCTATTATGGGTGTAATTTCTGTACTTCTAACTGTACCATGTTCTATAGATCATCTAAAATGGTCCTAACAAAAAAAAAAAGAGACTCTTTACGTAGCTTACATGATTTAAAAGCATTCACCAAAAAATAAGACATTTATATTTTTTACATACTTATATTAGGCCATCACTGAAGGAAAAATCCCACCTTGCATTGCCCTGTCCCTGTGTAAAGTACTCTAGGGCATTGCTGAAGGAAAAATCCCCCCTAGGCAATTAGGGGCTTCCCTTGACAACACTGCACTCTGGTGAGACTCAATAACATGAGGACCTTTTATTGGTTAGTCTTCTTTTAAGCGTGATGCTATGAAGTAGTTGTAGGATGACCTATTGAGAATAATTTGATATCAGGAATGACAGAGGAGTTGAGCTTGGCCTATACCTTTTAGCTTTGGTTTGATATGGGTTAAGATTCTCAAGAGTAGTGGCATTGCAAAGTTACTTGATTGGTGAAAGAGATCATTTTTAAGGAAAAAAAATTTCTTGCACCAGGTTAGCCTGGAATGGTGCTTGTTTCCATTAACTTGAATTTGGATTTTCATGTGCTTGTTATAACTTGTGAGATCTAGGTGTTCCTTTTTGGTGGGTAATGGGCGCAGGGTGCTTTTTTGGAAGGATAGGTGGTGTGGGGATAGTCTGTTATGTGTGTTATTTCCTTCTTTATTTGCTTTAGCCTTGTTTAAGGATGCGTGGGTGGAGGATGTTTGGAATATTTCAGTTGAGAGGGAGTTGGAATCCTTGTTTCTCTACATCTTTTAATGATTGGGAAATGGTGCGTGAAGAGATTTCTAGCATGTTT
This sequence comes from Vitis riparia, assembly GCF_004353265.1. Taxonomy (NCBI): domain Eukaryota; kingdom Viridiplantae; phylum Streptophyta; class Magnoliopsida; order Vitales; family Vitaceae; genus Vitis; species Vitis riparia. The sequence goes on from NC_048436.1 coordinate 149,604, forward strand.
GCAGGGTTAAATAGTGTGTAGGGATATCGAAGATACATTGCTTTGGTCAATGAAAAAAATTGACAAGTTTACAATTAAGTTCCTTTACAATGTTTTGGAACCAAACATTGGCGGGTCATTTCCAATGAGCAGCATTTGGCTTTCTTGGGTCTAACATAGAGTTAGCTTTTTCGCATGGGAGGTAGTGTGGGGTAAGGTTCTAACTTTGGATCAAGTTCAAAGATGAGGATGGTCTTTAGTAAATAGGTGTTACTTGTGCCTTGACCATGAAGAATCTATAGATCATTTGCTTCCCCATTGTGAAAAGACAAGGATTTCATGGGAGCTGCTTTTTGCGCTTTTTAGTGTCTTGGGTGCTATCTTTGTTGAGTAGAGATACTCTGTTGGGATGACATGGTTCTTTTATGAGTAAAAATTGTAAAAAGGTTTGGCAAGCAAGCCCTTTGTGTTTGTTTTGGACGGTTTGGAAGGTAAGGAACAACATTATGTTCGATAATGAGGCTTTTTCTGTTCAAAAGGCTGAAAAGGGATTTTGTTTGCTTTTTGTGATCAAAGTCTAAGTTGTTTATTTGGTAAGTTTTTTTGAATGGTTGGGGTCTTGTTGAGGTTATTCCTTTATTTTCTGTTGTTTGAGCCTTGGTGGTGAAGAAAGGTTTGTTTCTTGTATACCTTGGGTTGCTCTTTTAGTGACTCTTTTTATTTTAATTTATCAAATATATATATATATCTGCACCAGTCAAAAGGACATGCTTGAGAGGTAATAATCCAAGACAGCATCGAGGGAAAACATATTCAGTATGAAGCGTCCTTTAGGCTCTTTGGCCCCCTCCCAGATATTATGTCCCGGTTTACAATTGAATACCTTGTTCAGTATCCATATCTTGTGCTTCTCGTTCCACCCTGGTTCTTGGACGTATTTGTCATTGTTACGTCTTTTCTATTAACAGAATATTACTTGTAGTCCCTTTAATATATGATGATAATTCTCTGTTTTTGTTGATCATCTCACATTTGTCATCTTCAATCATCCAGGGCTTAGTATTGTTGATCAACACTGAAATGGGGAAGAATGTTATATTGGAACCTAAGATGCAGCCAGGAGCGTTTCACTATTGATGACAGATACGAATGGTTCATTATGTAACCTACCAAAACTACTCACATAACTGGAGCCTGTGATTTCTCTTCTTCCCCTCTAGTGAAATCTGTTGTCGATGGATGAGTTTATATAATGAAGATAAGTGTAGAATCTAATGATATGGTGTGAACCTAGGAGCACAAGACAAGATTTGAGTGTAAAAGAGCAAACAGGTGTAGAAGGGGGAATCCATTGTACTTAAGAGGTCCAATGGTTTGGACTACTTTAGAATCATGTGTTTGATATGGCACACATAATTTGAGCACCAAGTGTGGTGAAGCATTTGTAAACATCTTCTATGGAACATATATTTTATTGACAAGCAAAATATTTTGAATGTATTTAAAAATGAAGGTGGCAATGTGGCACTTGGCTAAACCTCCTGTTTTCTGTCTTTAAAAATGGAAATTGTAGGAAGTCTTTTGTAAATAATAGAAACGTGCCTTAGAAAGATAACGGATTTTAACTATTTAAGAAAAATATAATTATTTAAAAATTTTATTACATCAAATTTTAAAATTTTTAATAACAATTCCTTAGAACAATAGTGAAGTCCCTATGTTTTTTTGCATAAAAGTTCATAAATTTTATATAGAAGTTAGTATTATTTTCTGTCTTTAAAAATGAAAAACAGGAAGTGTATCAAAATGCTACCGAAATTATCAATGAGTGACAGTAAAAGACTTCCATATATAGAATAAGATGAATCATTTTTTTCTCAGTATGTGGAGTGGAGGAAGGTTTGGTATTATTTAATATATCTGTAACTTTCTTATAGTAAATTTCACTGTTGGAATGGCTGTTGCTTCTTCTGCTGCATCATTAACCAATTTGTGAACGTAATGCTTTAGATATTGGGGAAATAGAATTTATCTTTTAAAAATGACTGAAACAATGCCTTGTCACCAGAGCATTGGGTCCTGTAAGGTTGGAAAGCGCCAATTTGTTACTTTGGAACAGGAGGTCTTAATGTAGTAGATCTCTACAACGGCTTTGAGTTTAGAATTTGCAAACATCCGGGTTCTATTATGGTGCTGTGTTATAATTTTCGGAAATGGGATTAATGGCAGGCACACTCTATTTGCTAGTGACTGTCCCATCTTTGAACTTGATCATATTTCAAAAATGGGATATCCTGTGCTTGGCGCCATCTTTGATTAATGTAAATGTGTTGGTTCATTGAAGTGGTCAGAGCTGACAGGCAACCGTTGATATGCTCAGGGAGTTGATCCTGATGATTCCTCATAACAAATGATCAATACAACACTAGTTCCCCTTCTAAGAACCTGTCAGAAGCTCCAGTTCCCCTGACTAGATAGTTTTGACCGAAAAGCTGTCAGCTAGAATGCATTTTCTGAAAATCAATGCTTGTCTATTTTATATGTGCTTGGAATTGGCTTCTTCAAGGAACAATGCTATCGCAAGCGAGGTGGGACAGGATAGTATAGGATAGGAATGGGAAAGCTTCCCACCCCATCCTCATCTCCGAAAATCTGGAAAAAAAACACACACGCGCGCACAAGAGGTTGTGTGGTCCAATGCCATGGTTGAAGTTAATGCAGGTTTAGAATTTTGGGATGTTAGGCTGGGTGGGGCTTTAATATTTTTAGATATGTTATACCAAAATACTAATGTTAGTAGTAGATGTTGTTACCTTTATAGAAGAGGCCAATTTTATAAGCTAGTTGTGCATGCACAAGATTGCATAATAGTTAAGGTTAGGTTGCTTTACGTAAATCAATTAGTTCTTAACAGGTTTAATAAATCTTTAATACTTATAAGGTTTCAACTGATGATTAATGGCAGTAGAATGTTTCTAATTTAGTATCTCTGTAGCTAGAATCAGGCCCTGCTACTGAGTTTGCAAAGAAAACCTGACTCAAGCAGATGTTTTCCAGGATAATGAAGAGAATTTCCAGTGGATGATATGGAAATAGTGCTTGGACACATCTTTTTACCAAACCTGGAGATGATAATTGCTGATTTTGTTTTTCCTTTGTGGTGACAAAGACATGGGCTTGGCACCTTCGACGTGTTCCAAATTGCACGTTGTGGGGCTGATTTCTATCGTTGTATTGCTTGACTATTACTAAAATCATCTTTTTCTCCTGTTGGTCCATCTCTGTGCTATTTTCCTTTTGTCATGGCTGATGGGCATGCAATAGAATGAATTTCATATGGTGATTGACTGTTCACATCCGACTTGAAGTTTCTTTCTACAATGAGTAGTTTGATAAGGCTGTTGAATTGAACTTTGGGGAAGTAAATTTTAGAACTTGAAATCGCTGTCTTAACTGAAGCTTTAAGATTGATTGCAGTCGCTCAAAGAGGCTCTTAGAAACCCACACCAGAGGATTCATTCCTTTCTTTTTTGTCATTTCCTTTTCTTCCCTTTCCATTTGGGACTTTCTTCCTTTAGAATCACTTCCAACTGATCGATGGCCTTTTATTTTTGCTTTATTCTCTCTTCAGTTTTGGGTTTTGTCCAATTTTGCAGACTGGATTGTTTATGGAAGAAGAGTATCCAGTTAAGCTTATTTCAGAGAAAACTCAAGTTTAAATGAGCATTAGGGTTCCAAGGGTTGATGAGTTATGAGTGCAACGAGGTAAGTGGAGCTCATGTTAAATATAAAAGTATGGAAAGCCTACTTGTTCTGAAGGGATATCCTTGGCTTGGAGGGGTTGAAAAAGCCTTGCATATTCTCTCTTTTGGAAAGAAATAATACAAGGATGCTGATGCTAAGAAAGTGGAAATGGTATCAAAGCTGAGGATGGTGGGCATCACATGATGTGGCTCCCACCCACATTGATATTGATTTGGGAATTGCTCAAGTTCAAATATATGGGTCCTCTTTTTCTTTTTCCTTTTAAGTATTTCTCTAGTGTGAGATCATCTTCCATCTCCATCCCTGTAAAATTCTGTCTTATCCCACCAGTTTCAATTTGGTGGCTGGGTTTATATACAAAATCAAGACCACAATAACACATGACTAGTAAATATTCCAAGCTCGGTAGGATGTGCGAAGTTTCACTGTTTTAAGTTCAATTTAAATTGGAGGGCTTATTCATACTTTAATTATTATCATTGTTAGGGATGGAAATTCATTGGTATTTATATAAAGTTGTTTGGTGGAAAACGTGCGGATGGGGCAAGAAAGTCTTTAATTGTGTAATTAATTGATTAAAAACACATGAAAAAAAGGAGAAAAGAAGATGGAAAAAAACGTTAGAAACGAATGGTGCTTTACAGAGAGAAGAGGCTAATGACCGAAAAGTTTCCCTTGAAGTAAAGGCAGTCAACCATCGGGTCACCGAGGTCACACCCACCATTCTAAAAGACTAAAACACATATTCTGGTGATAAGGGCCCCGCTGATTACCCCTCAAAACAAGCCTACCTTTGTCTATGTCGGATTTAGAGGCTCCTCATCACATCTTCTAAGCAGAACATTCTAAATCGATATGTTGGATTCAAGCATATCCCTTGTCTATCTATGCTTGAAAACAGGACGCCATGCCCCTTTTCATTCCCTCATTCCGGTAGGCTTGTACGGCTAAAAGATTAGCACATGTGTGGTGCTTGATTCTTGCATAAATTTCCTGAAAATTCTTTAAAATTGTATTCATCTTCAACTATACAAGGTGAAAAAATAGCATTTATGTCATTTTTAGTTCTTTTACAGTAAACTTGTTTTCACTTTTTAAAGCCTCCTATGTATGTATAATAGACGAAGTTCTTAGGAGACCTCTTCTCATTCTCATTTTTGACATCGCATTCTCATTTTTTTAAGATTCGTATTTATACAAGATATTTTGTTGCATTTATCATTCACAAACAATCTTTTTTTTTTCAATTTAATGCAATTTTTCAATATATTTTTTATATACTTCACCCCAATCCTAAAAAATAGGTGCATTCTCATTATAATCACTATTACTTGATAAGCACTACTATCATATACAACATATGCAACAAAAGCTAGATAGTCATTTTAATCATTCATATTCTCACCTAAATTCATTGATTTACTTTCACTTGACTTAGGATTGTTAGGATAAAGCCCCTTGAAAGTATGACATAATATAACAAATAAAATATCATTAGTAAATTTATTATTTATGATTTCGATCCCCTTTTATATCCTTGTTTGCATTAGTTTTTATTTGAATATTCAGACTTTTATCATTTGCATTGTACATAAGTTGAATGACTTAGAAATTACACATGAAATCCAAGTCATAAGTTTCTTATAAGATGATAAGTAGTTTACAATTGGTTCATAGATTTAAATAATTTATTAGGGATTGTAGTCTACTACTGACTGCAAATCCATGTTGTAATTAAAATACTCAAACTTGGATATATGATAACTCTGGAAAAGAAAAATTAGAGATAGAGTTACCATAATTTTATGGTATTTTGAGTTGTCGTCCATTAGGATTAGCTCTAATGCGTTCAATTGTTTTTAGGTTAGAATAATTAATTATTTATTAAATCTATGATACTATCAAACGTTTTAAACTTTTATTCATTCAATACTTATGATTGAGTACTAAGATTTTTCAATATTTATTTTTTATTTACATGGTTTATTCAAGTATTTTCTTATCCTAATTTTAAACTTCTAATTTCACGATGTACATTAGACATTGCTTTATATATATATATATATATATATACATATATATATATATATATATATATATATTCATAATTTTCTTTATTTAGCTTTAATTACAAGTTATGCCATCATTTGTGATGGATGATGAGTAGAACCTTTTGTATAAACTCAAATGTTGAATCACTAATATTATTTAATAAGAACATAATTTAGTAATTATTTCAATTGTGGTGCTAAATCCATCTTAACCATACAGGAATTATTAATGGAATACAAGATGGATTGTAATTTTTTCACAATTAATTAAAAAAAAAAAAGAGAGAAAAAGAAAAAATAGAAGAAGAAAGAAACTTCTTAATGGTGGTGAATTCATGTCAAGGCAATGTGCTGTGAACCCTTGGAGGTACTTGACCTAATGTGAAGGCACAAAACTCTTTTCCACCCATCTTATGTTCTATTATATACACCAATCGATATTGCCGTGCTTGACAAGTTTCAATTTTTATTGTCAACGTCAACCCAAGTTGAAAAGAATTTATTGTCTGAATTAAACAAGTGCTAGCCCACTATTGAAGAAGTCATGTTTTGTTATAAATTTCTTACATTTTTTTTTTGGAAAATTTAATCTTGATATTTAAAAAAAATGACTTTTTAATGATAAAAATACACATTTATTTTCAGAATTATTATAGGATTATTTTTAAGAATTCTAATTTGACTCCCACTAATTAATCACATACAATAGAATCGAAGAAATGATACTGGTAAGAAGCCTGGGCACTTATGACCTTCTGGATAACTTTGGTGCTATTTGATAAAATATAAAATTAAGTAATGAAAATTTTATTTTTTTTTAAATAGAAAAATTTAAAATATTTGACTTTTTCTATTAAATTAAAAACAATTTATTAATATCGACCAATATAATTAAAATGAGCTTATTATTAGTAGGTTCAATTTAATTATGTTGGTTGATATCAATAAGTTACTCTGAACTAAATAAAAAATACTAAATATTTTGATTTTTTATTTAGTTGAAAAGAACAAACACTACTTGTTAAATTAATGAAAGTAATAATAAGTGATGATTAATATTGAAAATAGCCAAAGTTTTAAAATGATTCCATTTTACAAATTTAATCTTTGATAATTGAAATATAATATACAATACTTATAAAAATAAAAATATATTGTTTAAGTAAAGTGATTAAATTTTTATTTAATAATACAATTTCCCATATTAAAAAAAAATATTATCATTTTTTTTTCTATTTTTTTAATCATAATTTACTTTCAAAATAAATATAAATAATTTCAAATTTTTCTTGGTAATTATCTTCCACTAAAAAAAATGTTGGTATGAAATCTTCATCCAATACTTTGTTTTAACTTCAAAATTTTAATTATAGGAATAAAATTATTTAAATAATTTTTTTTACTTGTAATTTTTTATTTTATATAATAAGAATTGGTTTAAAAATTTTCATATACTTCTCATAAATTCATCTCTTTTGTTATTATGTTTTTCTTTTTTATATTTCAACTAAAAAGAATTATATGTAGATTTATGATTAAACACATACTTAACTTTAAAATTATTTTATAAATAATAAATGATAATAATAAAAATGAATTATTTAATTTACATTTGTAATTTTTTAAAGAGGGTTAGATACACTTTATTTCTTTTAATGTTTGACGTGTTTTATATTTTACCTTTTCATATTCAAAAACTCAACATTTTATTGTGCTAATTACAAACCTTTAGTATGATTATAAGAGATTGTTCTTTTTTTTTTTTTTTTAATTCAATATTGATTCGAATTTAGGTAGTTACAACTTGGAACAGAAAACTTTAGAGTGGAATTTCCCAAATGGTTTGAAATATGACAACCACAAATATACCATCCTAATTACAATTCTTTCTATTTTTTTCTTTCTAATTTTTTATTTTTTGTAACTAAATATATGTTTTTTTTAAAGTAATATATAATAAGAAAATCAATATAAATAAGTTATAGAGTTATAGTTGCTACAAAATAGAAATAAATCTTATATTGCACAAATAATTTATTATTAATACAAATAAATGTGTTTCATAATTTATTTCATCATAATTTTTATTTTTTATCAAAATCATTTAAATAAACATATATGATCATGATTCTTTAACCTTTTAATGAAAAATTAATTCTTATAAATAAATTAAGTAGAGTTTATTTGGAATTCTAAATATTATTTATGTTAAAAATAAAAAATAAAATATTTTATTGTAAAAATTAATTTGAATATAAATCATAGAGTTTGATCTAATATAATTCCCAAATTCATATGTTTCTTTTATAATTTTAATTTCTTTATATAAATGAGCCAATAAAAAAAAATTGATTTTAAAAAACATGTTTGAGTATAAAATTATTTAATAATAAAAAATTTATTTAAAAAAAATATAAATATGAAATTAAAAAAAAAAAATTTAAGTCACTTATGTATATCCTACTAAAAGTAATTAATGAAGCCATAAAAGAATAAACTTAAAAAAATTGGTATCCGCCATTTTTTTTTTCACTAAATAGTTATTCTATCATCAAACTATTCATCTTGACTCCGGCCTCCATGTGAAATCCTCCCCCTACAAAAAGCCCCCAAAGGCTGATTTCCACATCCCCACATTTCCTCTCCAAGTTTTCCTCTCCCCAAACACCCAATCCACCATGTCTCTCAAGCACTGCGAATGCCAAGATGAGCGTCGGAAGCTCAAACGCCGCATATTCTGCGTCGTCCTCGCCTTCATCTTCCTCGTCCTCTTCGTCATCTTCCTCATCTACGTCATCCTCCGCCCCTCAAAGCCACACTTCGTCCTCCAAGACGTCACCGTTTTGGCCCTCAATACCTCCTCCGCACCCGGCTTCCTGACCACCAACATCCAAGTCACCGTCTTCTCCCGAAACCCCAACGGCCGAATCGGAGTCTACTACGAAAATCTCGACATTTTTGCCACCTATCGCAGCCAACAGATCACGCTACCTGCGCTGTTGCCCACCACCTACCAGGGCCACAAGGACGTCATAGTTTGGTCGCCATTTTTGTACGGAAATTCAGTTCCCCTGGCTCCCTATCTCTGTGATATGCTGAGCCAGGACTTGATGACTGGGATGGTATTGTTGAATGTGAAGATTGATGGGAGGGTGAAGTGGAAGGTGGGTACCTGGATCTCCGGTAGCTACCACATCCACGTCAACTGTCCCGCCTATATCTCCTTCTGTGAAGGGAAAGATTGTATCGGATTTGGGCCGACGGTCAAGTATCAGTTGGTGAAGAGTTGCGCTGTGGATGTTTAGCCTTGTTAGTCCTTTTATTTTTTGTTTTTTTCCTTCCAGTTTATTATCTCAATTAGTGGGTTTTTCTTTAATTCAAACAAAAAAATTTGGTTTTAATTAGTTTTAATGTATCGTCTCTCTTAGTTGTTAGCTTGTTGTGTGTACGGTTTTTCTCTTTTCACTAAACAAAGAATGAAGAAAGAAGGTTCATCGATGATGCTGAAAATGACACGGTTCTCTGAATTTTTCCTTTTGTTTTTTCTTCTGAGGGTGGGGGCGTGCATAAAATTATTAGACCTGGGACTAGCATATTTGAAAAATGCCCTTTCTCATCATCAAAACTCATGGCTAGGAATCTTGGGCTTTGGTGGGAGTGTCTCAGAATTCTTAAAACCATCTCTTGAAGCAGTAGTGTTGGATCATGTCCCATCAAAACAGGACACAAAATGAAAGGAGTCACGTGCCATAATGCCATTTAACACAAACATCAAACCTGACTTCCAAAAGATTCGTGTTCCAATGCAAAGTCATCATGAGTACTTCGTCTCTGAATTTGGCTAATTCCGTCTGCAGTTTTTGTGAAAAAATAAAAATGATCGATAATTAGATTCATTAAACTGCAATATAAAATCTTCATGCCATGTTCATTTGAGGAAGTCGTTTTCAAAGTCCAGCTAATACTGCTCAACTTATTGTTTGATTGGATGCGAGTTAGGAGTTAAAAGAAGAAAAAGCCAAAATGACCTTTGCAAATTCCAAAAATACCCAAGGATGAAAAGGAAAAAGAGGAAAGAAGAAATGTGTAGTTTGTGTGTTTGTGGTTATGTTGGGGTGGTATGCACGTAGCTGATAGGGTGGTGGGGTTCTGATTGAAATATCATTAAAGGTTCTCTTGTTGAGATGACCGACTTAACTCTGGTGAGAGACGAAAACAATCACTATCTCATAGAGTCTTTCTCTTTAGTCTTTCACTATGTTAAAAAAAGGTGGAATTCGTAGAACCAAAAGGGGGTGATCATCAACTTCTGATGGGGGGTTTGATTGAAATATCATTAAAACTTCTCTTGTTGAGATGACCGACTTAAGTCTGGTGAGAGACAAAAACGAAGTCTCCCGTGGGATAAAATCGATCACCATCTCATAGTCTTTCTCTTTAGTCTTTCACTATGTTAAAAAAAGGTGGAATTCGTAGAACCAAAAGAGGGTGATCATCAACTTCTGATGGGGGGTTTGATTGAAATATCATTAAAGCTTCTCTTGTTGAGATGACTGACTTAAGTCTGGTGAGAGACAAAAACGAAGTCTCCCGTGGGACAAAATCACTACCGTAGAGTTTTTCTCTTTAGTCTTTCACTATGTCCAAAAAAGGTGGGTTCGTAGACCAAAAGAAGGTGATTATCAACTTCTCTCCACCTACTTTAACTCACCATGTGGTGGAATTGATGAATCATTGAGGTTTGGTGTTGGCTTATGAGTCACGCCTACTCTTTCTAGTCGTCCATGGTGATCCCACTTCATGCTTATGACATATTGGATCTCAGATATTTCATGGTAAGACTTCATTCAAAGGACATGCAATATTGCTTGCAAATATTGTTCTTACAGAAGTATGTCCTTTCTTTTTCTTTTTCCCAATATTATTTCTTTCAACTCATATATATCATGACAATGGGTTTTTTTTGGATGACAAGTGGGTTTAATAAAGTAGGGAAATAAAAATGTGGTTGCAAAACAAAGAAAGTAAAGTGAAAATAGAAATCTGGTTGCAGGACAAAGAGACTGGTATATATGAGGAATATATATATATATATATATATATATTATATAACGGGTCGGGCTTGAAAGATGGGCTTGCGAAATTGGGCTATTGGGCTCTTGGGACAATGAGGTGGGAATTCTGTGGGCCATGATATAGAATAGTTAGCCCTCCAAATCTGTGTATGGACTTAGAAGTGAGGTCAAATATGGACTCAGATCAACCCAATAATAGGCCTCGTAACGTAACCAACCGCCTTAAACTAATATTAAAGGGATTTAGTTACTTGCATTTTAGACTTGGGAATGAAAATTATTTTTGAAAATGAACTAAATTTTTGGGATGTAATAAATTTGAGTATTTCTTTTTAATATTTGGTTAACTAAGAATTTGAAATCCGCATTTTATTTTTCAAAAGTGAAAAATAAATATGAGATTCTCCTTTAAGCATTTGGATCCAAGAACCAAACATATCTTAAAAATTTATTTGCTATTGGCAACATAAAACATGTACTTGCCTTTCTTAGATAAAATTATCAATGGATTTAATAGTAATGTGTTGCTTCTTAACACAAGGTAAATCTTGTGATTTTGAATAAAATCAGTGATGATAATAATATATATTTAATAGCAGTAGATATTGTGTGTAAAATTAAGTTTGATCGAATATAATTCTTATTTTTATCATAAATGAAGCGGTGATTGCCACCACATTACTATGTTAACTGTTAATTAAACATTATTTATGATTTCCATTAATTCAACATAATTATGAGTATTAATAGAAATCATTAGGAAAATCTATAAAAAGGCTTTCCACCCTTTATATAAGAGTCATCCCGAACAAGAAGAAATTCTTTTTCTCTTATTCTCTTTCTTTCTTTCATTCTTTCAACTCTCTCAATTCTTTTCTTTGATTCTTTCCTTCCCATTATATATATCATTAAAGTAATATATATTCATCTCTACTTTTATTTGCATTGCACTTATTATCGTTTTGTAACAGTTTTTTATTTTTAAAATATAAGATATAAAAATAATTAAGAATTATATTAAAAAAATTAATGGTTTTAAAATCTGTTTATAAAAATTGAGAGTTAAAAATAATTTTTTATCTTAAATTTTTTTAAAAAATGAAGATAAATTTTGGTCTTTTATACAAACTAAAGTAACTAATTTTGAATATAATTCCAGAGCGAAAAGAAATATAGGTGCAAACAAGACCCCAATGGAATATAGAAACTCAATTCAATGTTTGATGGGATTGAGTTCCATATTTTAATGCTTTCCCTGTACCTATTTATCATATCCACATCTGATTCACTTGGGCTCTATTAGAGACATATTTCTATTCTTGAGATTATCAGACCTCTTGTCATTTTGGTTGTCCTTTTGAGATTCGATTTGGAGTATTTTCCTTGAGACATTGACAAATTTATCATTTTGATTTCTTAGTGGATTAGCATTGAATTAAAGTCATCTCTGATCACCACAGTTCCTTGAGGAGTATTTTGAGCTAGTCAGTTGAATGATGATGTTTCATTATTTGACATTGGGGCATACCCCCTTCATTGAGATGATTAGATCTTCTATTGACTTCATCGTTGCTTGATCCATTTGTTAATGCTTATGAGTTACAACACTAGGGCATACCCCTTTCATTAAGATTATCAGTTTTTTTTTTTGTTTTTTTTTGACTTCATGGCTGCTCGATCCGTTTGTTGATCATCATTTGACATTGGGGCATACCCTCTTCATCGAGATTATCAAGTCTTCTGTTGACTTCATGATTGCTCAATTTGTTTTTTGACCCCTATTGGTTATCACACTGGGGCATATCCCCTTCATTGAGATTATCAGTTCTTCTATTTGACTTCATAGCTGCTCAATCTGTTTTCTAACCCTTACGAGTTGTCACACTAGGACATGTTCTTCTTCATTGAGATTATTAGATCTTTTGTTGACTTCATGGCTATTCGATCTGTCTGTTGATCCTTATGAGTTATCATCTTGGGTGTGTACCCTTTTTCATTGAGTTCATTATCCTAGTCATTTCTTCATTTTGAGTCTCTTTCAGTCGTTTTTGGCTACAGATCATATTCATTTGTTCATTTTGTTTTAGTTTTCGATGTTCTTGGTTGTAGACTGCATGTTCCCTCTTCATTTAGTTTACTAAATTATCCTTTTTCTTTGAGCATCATCTGGGGTATACCCCCATCCTTGAGTCATTTCGATTCTCCTTTTCAGTGAGTTGATCTTTTCTTTATTTTAGCCACCCTTTAGTGGTTAGACTTGGAGTTGTAGGCTGCGATCTTCCTCTTTTAGCGTACAGTGCTAACATCTTAGAGTTATTTATTTCATTATAGTCTAGTGTTGTTCATTGCACCCATAGCCCAGAGTTCTTCATTGCACATTTAGTTCCGAGTTTGTTATCTTCTCAGTTTTAGTTATGGCATCCTTTCAGTTTTTTTTTTAGTTCCATTGCTATTTGTGAAACCAAGGTTTGGTTAATCTTGATTTTGATGATAACAAAACAAGGTTTAGAACTAATGATCATATTTCAAGTGTGATTAGGCAAGACGATTTCCAAAGTGGCAATCACAAAGACAAATCAAGCCAAGGAGAAATCATGAAGAAGAAGAACACCTCAAAGAGAAGAGTTTTTCAAGACCAAAGCTTCATAAGATCTCTTTGTAAGGTTGTTGGTGCACTAGGACTTTCATGCATTTCATTCTTCATTTATGCACCAAAATCATCTAAGAGTAATATTGTTTTAAATATCTTAAGAATTGGATGATTTCATATTTTCAACTAAAACCTTGTGTTAAATGATTTTCAAACTTGTGTTAAAAGGTTTTAAGTTGAAAAAGGTTGGGTGTTGAGCCAAAAAATGGCTCAACCGGTTCAATCGGTCGACCGGTTGTGCTCGTCCGATCGAGGACCAGTTGAGGAAGGCCAAAAAGTTTCTCTCTCTTCCAGTGGTCTTCTCTTCTCGGTCAAGGTTGAACCTCAACCGGTTGAGGTCCGGTTGAGGCCCAACGGTCACTTTCCAAGCATTAAATGCTAACGACTAGTCAACCGGTCAACCCCTACCTCGACCGATTGAACCCTCAACTGATAGTTTGACTTTTTTCTTCTATAAAAAGGCTTCAATCTTCATTGTTTCATAAGTTTAACCTTCCCAAATCATTCTTGATTATATTTGAGTTTTGGAATAGTGTTTTTTAGTGTACCATTATTTCATAACTTGCATATCTTTAGTGCACCATTCAATCCTAGTTTTTTCTTGTATCTTTGAGCCTAAAGTTCTATTACTAGGATTTTTGTGAGATCATTATTTGTATATCTTTGTGAGGAATTTTCTCAAGTGAGGGGTATCACTTGAGAGGTTGTTCAAGAGAGGGATATCTCTTGAAGAAGTGTAAAGGGTGCTTGGAGCCAAAAGTACAAGAGGGTGAATTGGAACCATAATCCAATTGTAAAGGGATTGGAAGCTTGGTTGAAGCTTCAAGATAGTGGAACCCTCACTCGGTTAGGAAGTTGAGGAGAGTGGACGTAGGCAAAGAAGTGTTGAACCACTATAAACTCTCGTGTTTGCACTCTCTTTTCCCTAACTCTTTTAAATTGTATGCAATTGTCTTTATTTTGTTTATTATATACTTGCATATAATTGTCTCTTATTTTTGCATAGTTTAAATTTGTGAAAAAGAGACCATCACCCTATTTACCCCCCTCCCCCCCTCTAGGGTGATTACCATAGTTTGGATTAGCCTCAAATTCCTAACACTGTTTTTTTCTTTTGAGTTTCATCTAGGGCATTCCCACTCCCTTGAGGTATTTAGATCATCTTTTTTAGTGAGTTGATCATCCTGATCTTAGTCACCCTTTAGTGGTTTGACTTGGAGTTGCAAACCGCAATCTCCTGCTTTAAGTGTACAGTGCCCACATCTTAAAGTTGTTCATTTCATTACAGTTCAGTGTTGTTCATTGCATCCACAACCCAAAGTTGTTCATTGCACATTAGTTATGAGTTTATTATATTTTCAGCTTCAGTTGTGGCATCTTTTCATTTTTTTTTAGTTTCATTGCTACTATTTTCCTTTGAGTTTCATCTAGGACATCCCCCATCCCTTGAGATATTTAGATTCTCCTTTTTAGTGAGTTGATCACCCTCATCTTGGTCACCCTTTAGTGGTTTGACTTGGAGTCACAGACCGCAATCTCTCTTTCTAGGTGTACAATGTCCTTATTCTTGAGTTGTTCATGACATTCACAACCCTGAGTTGTTCATTGCATCCACAACCCTAAGTTGTTCATTACATTCACAGCCTTGAGTTGTTCATTGCATCCACAACCTTGACCTGTTCATTGAATCCACAGCCCTAAGTTGTTCATTGCATCCACAATCCTGAGCTGTTCATTGCATCCATAACCCTGAGCTGTTCATTTCATTACAGCCTTAAGTTGTTCATCGTTTTTAGACATCCTTGAGTTATTTGACTTAGAGTTTGCATATTGCATTCTCTTTTTAGCTGACCTTTAGGCATTCAATGCCCACATCCTTGACCTATTCATTACGCTACAACCCTGAGTTGTTCATTGCATCATAACTCGGTGTTGTTTATTTCATACTCATCGCAGAACTACTGATATGAGTCTATTTTACTCAAAGGAATCAAAGCAACAATTGTTTGGATATGCAAATGCATGATATATTTCAGATCCACATAAAGGTAGGTCACAAACAGGGTATGTATTTAATTACAATGGTACTGTTATTTCATGGAGATCTGTCAAACAAACAATGGTGGTCACATTATCAAATCATTTAGAAATACTGGCAATTCATGAAGCAAGTCGTAAATATATATGGCTAAGATCTATAATCCAGCATATTCGGGAATCATATGGACCCTCTTCTATCAAAGGTGACCCGATAATATTATTTGAAGATAATGTTGCATGTATTGCACAAATAACAGGGGGTTATATTAAAGGAGATAGAACTAAACATGTTTCACCAAAATTCTTTTTATACACATGAACTCCAAAAGAGTGGTGAAATTGATGTGTAACAAATACGCTCAAGTGATAATCTAGCAGATTTATTCATAAAATCATTGTCAACCTCAATGTTCAAGAAGTTAATACACAAGATTGGAATGCTTCAACTCAAGGACATCGACATGAGAGGGAGTATGCTTGTAAAAAGGTGTTAGTGTATTGTACTCTTTTTTCCTTCATCCAGGTTTTGTCTTACTGGGTTTTACTAGTAAGGTTTTTAACGAGGCAGTCCTAATATACCAAGAGCAATTTAAAGAATTATAAGAATATTGTAATTTTTTTCCTTCACTAGGTTTTTCCCATAGGGTTTTTTACTAGCAAGGTTTTAATGAGGCATATTATTCAATATGGTGGACATCCAAGGGGGAGTGTTATAACTGAAATAATGAATGTCACCACATTAATTATAATAAATGTTAATTAAGTATTATTTATGAGTCTCACTAATGAAAAGCATTAATGTTATTTACGAGTTTCATTAAAATTCATTAATGAGAATATTAATAGAAGTCATTTGGAAAGCCTATAAAAGTCCCATCCTCGGTAATATGCATCCCAAAATCAAAAAGAAATTTCTTACTTTCTCTCATTCTCTCTGTCTTTCATTCTCTCAACTTTCTCAATTCTCTTTTATGATTTCTTTTTCCCTATTATATATTATTATCAAAGTAATATATAATTTATTTCTACTACTTTATTTGCATTACATTTATCCTTATTTTACAACAAGAATCAAATAATTTTAATTAAATTATGATAATTTTTTAAAGAGTAATTAGGAATAAATATATTATGATAATTAAATAAATATGACTAAATAAATAAGAATTTACTAAATAAGTAGATTAGTTATAAAATATTATTATTTTTAATTAAAGTATGATAAATTTTTTTAAGGAGCATTATCTAAATCAAAATTTTAAGTTGTTTGATAGGTTTGCATATTTAGAAATGAAAAAAAAAACTTTAATAATCTATTTTTTTTTATAATAATATTAAAAAATTTATATTAAAATTACCTTATTAAAATGTAATAATTTTTCTTAAAGATAAACATTATTTAAGTTGTTTGGAAGGACTCAAATGCATATAATTAAGATGATGAAGCTATTTTAGAAAAAAAAAAAAAAAAAGTAATCAAATACTTTGCTCTTTTATATAGAGTATATAGTGGTGAAGCCAGCAAATGGCTTGAGGGAAGCAACATGTAACTCTTTATTTTAGGGGAGACAATGCACTAGATCCCTCCCTAATAATATGGATAGTATAGTTATAGATTTATATATAGTTTATATTACCATTTTTTTTAAATAAAAAAATAAAAACGAAAGCATTTAATAATACCTTTCAACTTAATAATTTTGGGATATTAATAAAAAACAAACCTTGTGCATATTTAATTGCAGCGACAATAGTAAAAAAAAAACGTGAAAATAAGCTGTTGACAATTAAATACTACCAACCATTTTTATTTTTATTGAAAAGCCAAGAGGACTTCCAAAAGCCAACCGACAATGATCGTTTCAACTTCCAAAAAACCTCTCCAATCGCCTCTTGCATGCGCTAAGTTTATTGGAATTTGTGTAGCTTTTTTGTTGACCCTTTGGTGTTCCCTGAATTGCCATAAACTTCATGATCTACTATATATGTCTTTTGGAGTCGTGTTCCACAATAACCGTAGTCTGTAAAAAGCTTCACAAACCCACTTGGAGGTAGAGAGAGCGATGGGTGTACCATCATTTTACAGATGGTTGGTGAACAAGTATCCGGAGATCGTTGTGAGAGCTGTAGAAGATGAAAGGGAGTCAAGCTCAGCAAACCCAAATGGCATAGAGTTTGATAACCTCTATCTTGATATGAATGGGATCATCCACCCTTGTTTTCATCCCGAGGATCAAGTCTGTTCATCCCCTTATTTCAATCATTGTTTTCCTCTAACTTTTGTTTGCTCTTTTACAAATTATTCTCTCCTTTATTTGGGCTTTAGTGGATATAAAATGACCTGGTTATCTTTTGTAGAATTACATTTTCTTCTGTAATGGTTCTTCTAAACAAAACTTTGGATAGTTCTCTTTTCTTAATTTCATTGTTTTACTGATTCAGATTTTCCCTCCAACAACATTTGAAGAAGTGTTCAACAACATGTATGAATACATCGATAGGATTTTCAGCATCGTAAGACCACGCAAGCTATTATATATGGCCATTGGTAAGATTTTTGTGTTCATGCATGGCTGCCATCAGCTTGACTTGATATTTTATTTTCCAAAATTCTAGAGAAAACCAGCGGGCCAAGTGCTTTTATTTTATGTCTACTTATAAGCTTAAATAACTTTTATAGATGGGGTTGCACCACGCGCTAAAATGAATCAACAACGACGCAGACGTTTTCAAACGGCAAAAGACAATGAAATTGCCGTGGGGTTCTTCTTCTTCTTCTTCTTCTTTTCTTTAAATTGTGTACAACAGTTTATAATTCATTTAGTTTCTCTGGTATACATATAGGAGTTATTGTGATTTTGTACTGCGCAGGAAGCTGAGGAGCAGAGGCTGAGAAGGCAATATGAAATGGAAGGTAAACCACTTGTTCCAAAGCAGGAATCTCAAGTTTCAGACCCCAACATCATCACCCCAGGAACTGTATTTATGCATGAGGTGTCAAAGGCACTTCAACAATACATTTGTTCACGAATGAAGCATGAAGCTGGCTGGAAAGATTTAAAGGTTTAATACCTATCTCAATCCCTATCCCTATCTCATTTTCGGGTTCTTTGTCTTTTTAATTAAGGCATTTCTATCATTACAATTACTATGTTATAGGTAATTCTCTCTGATTCTAACGTCCCGGGGGAAGGGGAGCATAAGATAATGTCATTTATACGCTTACAGCGCAGTCTTCCTGATTATAATCCAAATACCCTTCACTGCCTATATGGTCTGGTATAAGAATTTCTCTGTAATGGAATTTAAGATGTCTGATATCCATTGTCGTAAGCTTAATTATTTTTCTTGTCTCTTATAAGTTATAATTTATGAATAATAATGAACATTTGTGTGCAGGACGCTGATCTGATAATGTTAGCTTTGGCAACACATGAAGTTCATTTTTCAATATTGAGAGAGGTAAACATATTTATCAATACAGCCTAATCCCTTTTACTTTGTATGGGGTATCTCTTCCTTCATAATGTGGCAGATGATTAGCTATTTCAATTTTCTCTAACTTTGTCCCACATCCTTAAGTTGTTTAGTTTCTGATTTAATAGATACTGTAATTTAAACTGACTTTTGTGACTGTTCCTCTGTAGGATGTGCTCACATTGGAGCAGAGAGGTAGCTGTGAATCGGCAGTAGAAACCAAAACCAGCCCTCCAAAAGCCAATTCAAGTTTGGTAAAGTCAAGAGGGTGGTTTAAACAAGTTCTCCCAGTTGACAAAACTAATTCTTTCATCAAAAACCTGGAAAGTAAATCTTCCATTAAAATGCCTTACCAGGTATCACGAGTTCAGAAATGTATATAGCTTATATGACTCAGAATACTACTATTCTATGGTCACTGATTCATTTCCATTTCTCTTTTACATTTACAGTTTCTCCATGTCTGGATCCTGAGAGAATATTTGGAGTTGGACATGAAGATCTCTGATCCTCCAGAGAAATTGAAGGAGATCAATTTCGAGCGCATAGTTGATGATTTTATCTTCCTATGCTTTTTTTTAGGAAATGATTTTCTTCCCCACATGCCTACCTTGGAAATTCATGAGGTTTTTCATTCCGCCTTTCCTAGACAATATTGATTTAGAGATGCTATGAATGCATGCTAAAAAATTTGAACTTACTGATCATGGGCTTTCCTTTCTTGTAGGGAGCTATTGATTTATTGATGACCGTGTACAAGAAAGAGTTCAAGAATATAGGAGGCTACATGGTTGATATGGAACGGGTAATAAGAAATATTAACATCCATTTTTTTACTTCTTAGTTGTAAAATTGTAAAGGAAGAACTCAGCCCTCTTCAGTGACTTTGTAATAAAGCAGATTGAAGAAAAGAAAGGAAGTTTTGTCAAACTAAAACGGGTTGAGAAGTTCATCCTTCTTGTTGGTACCAATGAGGAAAAGATATTTAAGAAAAGAATGGCACTACGAGACAGCAAACTCAGATGGCTTCTATGTGAAAATTCAGACATTTTTACGGTATTGATTGATGATTATCATTACTATGAAAGGATTTATTTAATGCATTACTAACTCTTCTTGTCCTTCCCACTGCTGCATTAAAAGGCTAAATTGTATTCTAATTTAAGCTATGATGATAATTTTATTACTGTCCAGAATAATGAAGAAGACCAGAGTTGCAATTTGGAGATTGGTTCAACAAACAGGGGTTGTACATCTCCCAGTGGAAAAGCAAGATCATCTTCTTCAGTAGAAAATCTTGGAACTTCCAGTGGGACAGAATATTTAATTACTGATAAGTCTGAAGTAGGTCATTCCACTTTTCTTGTGAAGTTTCAATTTTTAGCCCACTACAGATACCACAATATATCTGGAATAGAACTAACCAGCCTCCTTTCTTCAGCATTTAATCGATGCATTGATTTTCCAGGATATCATTAAACAATTACTGATAACAAAAACAGATCAAAGAAAATATAGAGGTTTCTGTATGTAAAGTTAATATTTTGAAGTTGACAATAACTGTTATAAACATAGAAGTTTGCTTTGCTCTTTCTTAAGCACTCCTCTGCTCGGTTGCTAGATTTGCATTCTCGTTAATGCCACTGTAATCACATTTCTCTTTTTGATTATTTAAGATATTTATCATCTTTCTCTAATTTGCAGCTAGCAACATTCTATACCAAAGAAATGAAGAAGAGGTTGAAAGAAAACATTCGAGCAAAATCAGATCTGTGGAGAAGTGGTTCACTTGGAATCGACAGAGTATGAGTTATTCCCTAATGAATTTTTTCTTCATTTTAAGGTATGCATGGTTAATATTTTATTTTTTTTCTCTATTAAACTTTTCTGCAGGTTAGATTGGGTCATCCGGGGTGGAAGGAAAGGTACTACAAGGAGAAATGTTCTTGTGACACCTCTCAGGGGATTGAAAGCACAAGGAAGGAACTAGTATGTTTTACATGCTACAAATATGAGCTTTAAATTTTTGTTGCAGAGGATTTCATCTTTATCAGATTGGCCTACTCTTCTAATATGTTTGATTTCTTTCGAGTTGTTATAGGTTCAGAAGTACACTGAAGGACTATTATGGGTTCTCCAATATTATTTCTCAGGAGTTCCATCTTGGACCTGGTAAAACATTTCAATAAGATGAATGACTTAACAACTCTTAAAGTTTTACTATTTATTCTGCTGAAGGGGGGTTAAAATTGAAACATCACTACAGGTTCTATCCATACCATTATGGTCCATTTGCATCTGATTTTAAGGGTCTTTCTCGAGTTAAAGCCAAGTTTGAAAAAGGTTCACCATTTAAACCGTTTGATCAACTCATGGGTGTTCTTCCTCCTAGCAGGTGAGCTCTTTAATTTTTTTTTTTAAATTTCTTCATTTCTTCTCAGTAGCTCTCTGAGAATTTGTTATATTGTAATGAAATTAGTTAGAGATGATTTTGTTTAGTGCCCATGCTCTTCCCAAAGCCTATCAGCCACTCATGATCGATGAGGACTCCAACATCATTGATTTTTATAATACTAGTAAGGCTTGCTTTATAGAATGAATAGTCTTTGACCGTTATATTTGTGGGAAACTAACTAGCTTGTTTCATTCTTTTGTATTTAGATTTTGAAGTTGACACAGATGGAAAGCGATTTATATGGCAGGTTTGCTAATTCATTTCTATAACACTCTTTTTGAAGAACTAATTACATCTATATTTCCCACATTGAGTCATTAACTCGTATCTCAAAATTTTGTGATATATGCAACACAATCACTCATTTGTTCCTTGAAGGGTATCTGCAAGCTTCCTTTTATAGATGAAGCACGACTTCTAGCCGAGACTAGGAAGCTAGAGAAGGAACTTGAGGTATAACACTTCTTTATCGATACCTATGGTCTTATTTATTTACGAGATAGATTTCTTATGAACCTAGTAATTTATTATTATTTGTAGGAACAAGAGGCAGTTAGGAATGCAAGAAGTTTTGACCAGCTGTTCTTGAGATTCTCAGACAAGTTACGCTCATTTTATACCGAACAGGTTTCCTGCAGGAAACCAAACAAAACAGCCAAGATTGATAGTAATTTCAGGTTGGTTATTGTTGTGATACATGTTTTGTATTGAAAGGTTTACTGAGTCCGTTTAGCAGTGATTTTAGGAAATTGAAAATTTTTATTTTTCAAGTATAAGAAATGATAAAAACACTTTTTAGAATCACTGCTAAACACTCTAAAATACTTATGAACCAATACTGGCTATATGCTCTGATACCTCCGGTAGTCTCATTGCCATTACGGTTCTAGTGGATAACATTTCTTATATGATATTTGTTGTACCAACTAATCATTCAAAATTTTTGTTTTCACACATTTTCAGTTTGGGAATAAACTGCTTTGATAATAATGGCTTGAATATGATGAACTCCACTTGCCTTGATAAGAATTTGGAAAACATTCAAGAAGATGATGTCATGTAAGTCTATTGAGTGACCTTGAGCTTAAATTAGGCGCCTATGTTTGCCCTTTGGAGGTTGTATCTCAATTTGCCTCACCATGTTGCAGAAGCATGCTTTATGAAGTGCCCAATGGCTGTCTACATATTCCTCGTCCACTTGAGGGGACAATATTCCCCTTTAAGGTATTACGGTTTCAGAATTATAATTCCTTTTTCTATTCAATACTAAAATAATTTCATTTACAAAACGTCTATAATATATTTTGGGATAAAGCTCCATGTGATATTTAGCATGAATTTCTTAGACCAAGGAATTGTTGCAGACAATAACCGAAGCTGACATAGAGGAGACACAACTTTGGCATGAATACAAGGGTAGCAAACCCCCTGTCAAGTAGGCGAATACCAACTCTTATTTTCCCCTTCTCCCTCTTCCTCCCTTTTTTCTTTCTTTTCCTTTTTATGAAACAAGTTTGGGTTTTGAATAACATTACAGATTTCGAGGACATGAAGGGTTTGGACCAGCAATTAACAGGCTGAAATCTAAAGCATGTGGTTCATCTACCATATCTGCAGCTAGTGGATTAAGTGTTGCAAGGGCAGGTTGGAGTAATAGAAGGGAAGATCACAATCCTCTTATCCTGAGATGCAGTGGGAATTTCAGGTCAGAAACTCACAACCAAATGAATAGAGTAGTGGGATATTTAAAGATATCAGAGAATAGACAAGGTTTGGCTTCTTATGGAAGAGACCACCAGTCAACAAACAATTTCTGTCCTTCCAAACATCCCTCAACGTATAATAAGAGCATGGCCTTTGATCATGCCTCCACTAGATGGCAAAGAGGTTCAATAGAGCATACAAATATTACATGGAAGGATAATTTACATACAACTACTGGTAATGGTCAGGGCTCAGACAGATGGCAGAAAGGCTCAACAAATGTTACAGACCCCCCTTGCAGGCACATTTCATATGCAGCGGCTGTTACTTCAATGAAACCCCCAGCCAGAGACAAATCATTCCCTAACCGGTGGTAGTTATTTTTGTTCCTTTTTTTCCAGCTCTATCTAACTTTTTTTTTTATATGTTGGTTTGCAACTTCAAGGATACCCCAAGCTAATGAAGCAAATCTAAAGTGGACCTAAAAATTTATATTTAATCTTTTTTCTAAGCTCTAGCAAAAGTGGAATGGTATGGAATCTAATGGGAATTATCTTAGATATCTCGACAAATGGAACTTGCTTAGACACACTTGGTCATGAATTGAACTAAAAATCTCTATATACTTGTTGGTGAAGGATTAGAGAAATAAAAGGATAAGGAAGAGAGAGAGGGGTTCAAGGCATGGGATTAATGGGGTAATTTGTGAGGAAAGAGATGCAGATGCTGTGAGCCAAAGTTCCCCCTCATGTTCAGGGATCATAAATATTAAAAATCAATTAGAAAGGAAGATCTACATACCTCTCTGTTTTTTCCTTTGTGGTCACACTTTGATATGAGGCTGCTTGATGACATCCATAGATAACTTAAATTACAGGCTCCAGTCCCTTACTGCTTGGCTTCATGCCCTTTACTGCTTGGCTCCATCCCCTGTACTGTTTGGCCCCATGCAGCAACTTGGAATGGAACAAGCATGCTACTCTGTGTGTAAGCGTCCACTTAGAATTGCACATGCACCATCTTCATTTCTGTCTTATCAGTTCCTTAATCAATAACCCCACCAGAAAGAAAAAGGTCAATGCAAATACCAGACAAACCATACTATGTATATGATGGCCTCTTCATAAAAACAAGTATAGTGTATGAATTCATTAGATAATAGAAATGGTGGCAACTGAGGCCACACAGCAGTGTGTAAAAGGTGCATAGAACATAAGCCCCACCAACTGCTGCTTTTACACCAAGATCCCATGACTCGGAAAAGCTTATCAACTCCACATTTATTGCTTGGTGCTGAGTTAAGGACGATCCAACAACCCATGTCTCTCTTCTTTTAAGGTTTTATGTTTAGTGTTGAGATTTATATTGGAAGGGATTGGATTGATATTTCTTGATGAATGATAAAATCTTCTGATCTTCAAGAAGAGAAAAATGAGTTGATTACTGAGATTTGAGTGAGAATTTCTCAGAAAGACGAGCAGTATTCAGTTATTTGTAACCAATCTCTTGGTGCCTAATTATTACTCCTTGTCATCAATGAGACAGGCCAAATGTGTCCAATATCCACCTCTCCATTGTTGCCACCAAATCACATGTGCCTCTTGACTTATCTGCCAATATATATATATATATTTAGTTGCATTGCTTGGGGGTCCCCTGCACTTTTAAGGAGGCAGAGGGAGCAGAGCAACTTACTTAAAAGGAGATTGTGACTACTTATAAATTCCTCTTTTTGTTGCTCAATCATTCTCTGGAAGCCCCATGTATGTCCACTTCTATATTTCTTGTACAAATATGTTTCAAGGACTGGGTAGGGTGCGGCAAATACAACTCCAATAAGAGCAATGTCTCGGTTTTATGGCCATGTCATTTCATCTAAAAGCCTCACCAATGATCTATATTAATAATTTGATAGAGATTAATGTGTTTTGGATACCTTTCATGTTTTTTTTATTTTATTTTTTCCTGGCAGATAAGTTTCTTTTAATAAATTAACCAAGCAAATACAAAAGGTCAAATTATGCTTAAAAAGGAGTTTTTTTTTTGTTTTTTCTTATCTTCAAAGTCCATCCAAACGGTCTTTAAATAAAATAAAAAAAATTCCTACATGCTCCTGTGGGAGAGCTTATCTCACCCCTAGTGGACGATAAAGACCAACGCAACTAGTATACACCATCATTAAGAAACTTTAATTACCACTCTCATTGAAGGTTCGTAACTTTTGTATAAACTCCAGCAGAAATGTGGGAAGGTTCACTTTGTCAAAAGTGCTTTCCAATCCAGAGAGTGATTGAGTTGAATCATAAAAAGAAACAATTAAACACATGTTACACTCCCAATCCGGCCAAGGCTCGTGGGGACTCATCTGTCACTTGGGTCACCCTCCCACCAACACAAACTGGATATTTCAATTATCACTTATAAGTATTAGTACAGTATTGGAGTCTTATATTAAATTAAGTCCCTCAGCCCCCTTGGTTGTTGAGAGATTATTCCAAATAAAAATTTAATATGCAGAATGGGGAGTGAGACCCACACCGACCATCCCAGTTGTCATCAACTACTGTCTTACTCTTCTTACCATTCGCCTCTACCCTGCTTTTCTGGATTGTACCTATTCGAAATTCAACCATTTTATGCCAAGTACAATCCTAAAATGCAGGCAAGAATCCGGACGTTCGGACGGTACCAACGGCGCCGGTGGTATCCTTCACTTGCATGACTGTTGCCGGAACCCTAGCCTCTCATTCCTCAGATCATACTCCACGTAGAAGTTCTGCTGCTGAAAATTCCCCAAAATGATAGCGGGCCCACCGGAAAATTCTTTTCCGGCTACACCGTCAGTCACTATGGTCAAACACACCACGTCATCACCTCCGAGGAAGGCGACGTAGTTCGCTAATGGCAACTCCATCTCTGCTCCGCCCCTGAATTTCAATGTCAACTCCGGGAAGGACGGAGTATTGAGTCCGGAAATGTTGAAACACGGTCGCAAACCGGTGATGCCCTCGACTTCAGTAGCTCTCTTGCTCTGCACTTGCTTTTCGAACTCGGCGGCTACGAGCTCGAAGATCTCACCCTTCATATACGTGAACGTCGTGCCGGAGTCGATGATTGTGCCACCGTCGCCGTCCGCTCCTGGGATTAGGTACTTGTACGGAATTTTCACATGCTTTCCTCCAACAGTGATGTGCCGGAGACCCAAGTAGTAGTAAACCGAGAACGCGTGTTTACCAGCGACTTTCGGGTTCTGGCCGAACGGCGTGTAGCTGAGTCCGGCGGTTTTCTCTCCAGAATCCGATTCGCCGTCCAACACGAGCGAGCTGCTCTCAGTTGTATCGTCGTAACGGCGAGAGAGAAGACAGTAGGAGAACTTCTTCAAGCCGAGTTGACTAGGCAGCGACGGCGGACCACGGCCGAAGCCAGAGATTCCGGCGGGTTGACTGGTGGAGAGGACAGAGCATCCGACGATGAAATCGGGAACGCCTTTCCCAGGCAAATCCAATGTCTCAGAGAGCATGATCCCACCTGTGATCCCAGAACCGTAGAAAATCAGATAGGGCGGACAGATCTGAGTGCAATTTGGAGAAGTGGGCTCACAGTCTCTGCACCTGGACTGTACTTTGGAACCATGAATCCACCCACATTTGGGGTTCACGCAACCCAAAACCTTGGAAGAAGAGGAGGACTTGGGGATAAAAATATTGGAAGAAGGATTTGAGGTAGAGAAAGAACAGTTCCTGCAGACATAGCGATGGGTACAAGGGAACCAGACGAGATCACTTCCAGTGTCCATGATAAGTGGAAGGGTCTGAGGTGGAGTACCGAAGGAGAGAGGAATGGAGTATGCACCATAGCTGTGAGTGAAGAGTGGGGTTGTGGAGGTGGGTGTGGTTTTGGGGTTCTTGAGGTGGCGAGCCCTGATTAAGGAGGCGGAGACCAGGTGTCGGAGGTTCCGATAGGGATCAGGAGGTGGGGATGGATTGGAAGCAGAGAGAAGGAGAGTGATGGGGGAGTTTGGAGAGGAGGAAACGAGGGAGAAGAAGAGAGAAAGAAGGGAGAGAAAGCAGGGGAGAGAAGGAGAAGGAACAGGAGAAGAGAGGGGAGGAGGCATTGTTGGGTGAGGGGTGAGTGGAGAAATGTTTGTGCAGAGTAGCTGTTTTATTGGATAAAAATGTTGAAATAGGAGTGAAAAGAGAAATGAAATGAAAATCAACTAGTAGCGGTGTCAGTGGTGTTGTATTGAAGCCTTGAAGGGTGTCTGGAACTGAAAGCATTCACTCCAAAATTAATTAGAGTTTTGACCAAAAATAAGATGTTAATAAATTAAGTAAATTGGAATCCAAAATAATACCCAATCTAGTCCATCCAGGTCATCTGCAATTCAGGACTACAGTTTTGAATTTTTTTTAAAAATGGGTCAAACCCACAATTACCGATCACGGTCTTAACTTTAAGCTTAAAACAATAGTTGATGATTACGACCTTGATCATTTTTTAGTTATCAACTACAGTTTGAATATGATTTTAAAGTCGTGTTATCACCTATGGTTTTGACTTAAAATTTATATATATTTAATTTTAATTTTTTAAATAAAAATATCATATTATTTTAAAAATATGTTAGTGGTTAATAAACTTATATAATTATTTTTAAAAAATAATATATGAAATTAAATAAATGGTATTTTTAATTTGATATAAAAATATTTTTGTTTAATTTTATTAAAACATTTAACACTATACTTAATATAAATTATAATTATTTATTTATATTTAAATGTAAATTAAATATAATAAATTATATTTATTTAAAAAAAAATTATGAAAGCCTATTTAGAAAAATAATAAAATAAATTAATTATTTTTTATAAACTATAATGTAAGTGATATATAATATCACATATATATAAGTTCAATTTAAGTTTAAAATTTATCATATTTTCATTTAAATATATAATAATTTGTTCATAATTAAAAAAATAAATAAATAAATAACGTAATGCAAATGAAAATAAACACAACAAATAAAAAGACAATCGTTAATTAATGCCACATAATGTGGTCTTCCTCTTTCTCTATGGACACCTACAATACAAATGCATATTTGTCAAATCTATCTGTGCAATTTGGAATGTCTCCATACGTGTAGGTTGAGATGGAGTTGATGGAGGTAAGGCTCGACATTTGCATGGATCACGACATCGCCTAGGTGGGCATACATCTAGCTATGCAACATGTGTGAGGGTATGATGCATGGTAGTCTCTATGGAATAAGGTCTAGGTGTTGGTAGGGTGGTAGATGATGAGGCGATCGCAAGTACAGTCATATTTGATATGATGCCTTCTAGGAGAAGTGATATAGGAGATGGTAGAATGACATCTAATGTAGTGGTCTTTGATGCAATAACATCTGATATAGTGGCCTTTAATAGAGGAGATATAGATGATGATGGTAAGGTAACATGTGGTGTAGTGGTCTCTAGGATAGAAGGTAAAGGTGATGGTAGATTATTAGATGGTGGGGTTGTCTCTAGTGTAGTGACATTAGATATAATGGCCTCTATGAGAGGAAATAGAGGTGATGGTAGGGTGGTAAATGGTGAGGTAGTATCTAATATGATAATGCTCTAAGAGAGAAGGTCTAGGTGAAGATGATGGCTAGGGTAAAAGGAGAAGTGTGGAAGCCTCGTGTACAATTAGGGTAGATGAAGTGGATTGTAGTAACATGGTCTCAAATGAATGCATAGATCATTGAGGTTGTCAACCAGATCACCCATCATCTCACCTACCACCTCTCCCTCAGCCTCGAATAGGTTCCATCATAACTGTAGTGGTCGACATAAGTGCTCTCATGGATGGACCTGAGATGTTGACGACTTGTGGACTAAACATATGTAATGTTCCTCTCCAATAACATGCAAAATATTAGTAGCAATTCGATGAATGTCGCTTAATTCACCTGAAGTAGTCCCACCAAATCGATTAGCAATCTTAACCATACTAGTGATCTAAGAAAAAAAAAAGTCAAATATTTGAAGATGATTTTCCATTAGTTATAATTTAAAAAACCATTTCTAAGTAAAAAAAATCTTACCAACAACTGAGTAGTTGTTGATGTGCTATGGTACCTCATCTAATCCCTATGGAAATGGGGTGTGATCAAATGTCATACAATACATCGGTACCACTCCATGTATGTATCATGGAACTCCATATTACATGTCATAGGTGGTGTCATTGCACGATAAGATGGAATGGCGTCCTTACCTTATGCTCTGCATAAGGTAATATATTATGCATGTAATACCCCTCAATCATACTTATGTCATCCTCGCCTATCCATGGAATGTAGGTCCTGCTCTATTGAACAATATATAGGCATTCTTTGTTGAAGGTCAAACTATTGCAACACTCACTCTAATTGATGCCACTCGACAATGTCAAAGCATATAAAACGTGACATCATTCACCAAATCGTTTGGTCTACTAGAGATATCGCTAGAAAATGGGCAATTAAATCTCCCATGTAAGGCTCTCATAAAAACTGTAAATATCAAAATTTGACATAAATAACGTTAACACTTATATGGTTAACAATAATACATTACATCTTATATGTACCTACCTGGTCATGGGTTTGTGTATTCAATTAATCTCGATAAAATGTCAACACACATGATAGGTTATGAGCCCATGATAAAGGTACTCTCCACTTACATCCCAACAGATCAGTTGGCAAAATCTTGTTTGATAATGCCTCATCCAATAATCCCTTATGTACCTTAATAGGACCCTCAGCTAGTAAATCATCAGCTGCATAATGATCTAAATGTTGAATTGCTAGAGAGGTTGGTGGTCAACCCACGTGGAGAGTCTCCTAAGACCACAACTAGAAAAATATAACATTAATAATGTTACGTAAATTACAAACTTCAAGCAACTAAAAATTTTAATCTAATATGAATAATTAATTATACCTATAATAGTGTGACACATCCAACAATATTGATGGCACCTTCTAAACTCGCTCAACACAACTCCCTATATAGGTGTGCTAGAACTGCACTACCCCAACTATACAAAGATATTCGAGTAAAGTCTCTAAGCAATGAGAGATAACACATATGAACGTGCATACCCGTCTTGTTTGTAACTAGCGCTAAACCTAGTAGTGCCAGTATGAAAGCACGTGCATATAGCTCTAATGTGGCATCATCTAAATCTATTGACGGATGAGAGAATTGATGATATAATCACCATGTCAATATTGTTGACCCTCTCATCTCAAATGTAGGGGGGTCATACCTAAAAGCTCATGACATAGTCGTGACCAATCTATGTCACATATGCCAATGATGAGAGGCTCATGAACACGAAGTCCTAAGATGACAACAACAACTTGTAAAGTAATGGTCATCTCCTCAACAAGTAGGTGAAATGTGTGTGTCTCAGAACATCATCTCTCAACTAGACTAGTGATTAATCCATAATCTAGTGTAATGTATCTAATACGGTATACACCATAAAATCCAGATCGAATAACATAAGGACGAAGGTGATGATTCATTTCCCTCTCTCGCATAAACCTAGATTATATTGTCGACAAGTCAAAACCGAAGTAATTTGTAAAATATAAATAAATCAATTAAATAATAAACTTTACTTGTTGTCACTTTTTAAAAGGGGTATGACGTGTTATCATATACATACCTGACTAGAGTCAACAAAATGAGACTTGTGTCTATCTTGTAGAACCAAAATAAGCTTATATAATGGATCTGGATCAAAACTATGTCCTTTGTGCTCAATATCTATGACAAAATTGTGAAGATAAATAAATAATACTTCATGTTTTTAAATAAACAATATTTATAATAGAAAAGTTTAAAATTTTAACAAAGTTTCCCCTATATTATAGAAATTATCTCAAATATGAATAACTCGATTATGCAAATTACATCAATATTCATAATCAAATAATCAACAAAACCATGATATATCAATTTGATAAATTTAAGAATATCAAATCATTTATGACCAATAAACAACTCATACTAGTATAAATTCATTTATGGACCATATTGTTAATATTTCTAATAAAAATTTTCAAAAATTTTGACAAAGTTTCTCCTTTAGTATGGACATTATCCCAAATACAAATAAGTTGATTATGCAAATAACATCAATATTTATAATCAAACCATTAACAACCAAACCCAACAATTGCATAAAGATAGTATCTTGGTAGTTTACATCATAATATTAATGAAACTACATACATATATCACATGGTCTAATCAACTCTATTCCTATTTTGACAAGACCGACAATTATGACCACTTTGTTTGCATAACCCACATATAATAGAAGTGTTGTCATCTCTAACGTCCATTTCATTATGCAAACAGCTTGATTTAGGTCATCCACTTGACACATGTTTCATCAACTTAGAAAGCATGATAATCAAACCATTATAGTGAAAAGGGTGTCCAAGTATTATAGTATGATTATGTGCTGTAATAGTGTTAAACAAGTGATATAAAATCAACCGAACAAATATAACATGTTGCTAAAATACGACTACATGGGAATCCATATATGAGTGTTTTACCACATGTGCATGCATACTTATGTAAGTTAACGTGATATGTTCAACCACCACTTGAGATACTCTTAAGTACCCCTCTTCACATGGAATCATCATTCGATATGATTATATAAAACAATTTCATGAGATCCCATCTTAAGCACATTTGCCTTAATCTTAGCATCGACATATGAAGTATATTCCTTACTCAAAACTAGTCGATTAGCACCTTCTTCCCTTCTCATAAAAAAATAGATATTTACCTAAAAAAATGTCAACTGAACCAAGGCAGTTACGAGTAAGCTATGAGCCCCTTTAAGCACGCTATTGAACACCTCCGACATATTTATAATCATGATGTCATATCTTCGACCTCTATTGTGAGAAAACGCTCATTTCTCAAAAATGATTGTCTCCAACCATTGTTGTGCTTCTACTATATTAATCCTCCTAATTGTGTTCATATGTTTATTGAATTTTTTAATCTTAGTTGCTAAGGTTGATCTGCATACTAGATTTTTTAGTATTTTATCCTTAAATCGGGTCATAAAATTGCTAGCAAGATGACACATACAAACCCTATGATATGCATATAGCTTAAACCAACCAAGATGAACATCGCTCATTGCAGCCATAATGTCTGGATGTCGATCTAATACAACACAAAGTCCTCTCTTTTGAGTTACTCCAATTCTAATACATGCTAAAAACCATACCCAACTATCAATATTCACATCCTCTATTAGAGTAAAAGCAAGTGGAAATAACTAATTATTTTCATCGCAACCCATAGCAATCATTAAAGTGCTTTTATACTCCTCATACAAATGTATACCATTAATATTGAGTACAGGGCGACAATGTTTGAAACCTTCAATAGATGGATGAAATGCCTAAAAAACTCACTGATATATCTTTGTGTTTCGCATATTACTAGGAAATGTCTTTGAAATTACAACACATCTTGGATTTTCCTGCTCTAAGGAAATAAAAAAACATGGCAGCTCTACGTATGACTTATAAAATTCACCAAATAAGTTAGCAAGTGCTTTAAGCTTCACTTTAGATGTCTTCTTGTATGATATGTCATATCCAAATTTCTCCACAATACTTCAATAACAATAACAAAACCAATATAAACAAGTAGAAGGAGAACAATAACAATCACAACAGACAAAACTAAAACTTCAATAACAACAACTAGTAATCACAATAATCTAATTGAAATAACTTCAAGAACCACTATTTGGGAAACAATTCCAACTTAATCAACAAAGGTCAACAACAATGAAGAGCATCTAATAACAACCTCAAATCAATCCAAAATCATTTTCCAAATATGTGAGAAAGTTGGTCAAAATGTAAAGGTTTGCAAAAGTAAGAAATCAAGCTCAATTCAAAACATAAACAAACTAGGTAAATGATAGACGACAAAACAACACCATTTAAGTGATGGACTCGGGCGCATCTCATTACATCATCCTAAACCTTGAAAATCTCTCTATTCACTCACCATATAAAGGTAATCATGGAATACTTATGGGCAATGGATTTGGTATACCCATCTCTCACTGGCACCACTTCTCTTATTACTTCAAAATCTACCTTCAAATTGAATAATATTCTTAGCCCTTAATATTAAATAAATTTTAGTGTATGTTTCTTGGCTTTGTAAACATAATAACACATCCATTGAATTTTTTCCAAGTTGTTTTATGATGAAATATTTGACAATAAAATTGTTACTTATCCAAGGCTCAAGTAAAAGGAATATTTATGAGTGGCCAAACACGTTTCGATTGAAGCAATGATTTCTTAAGCTCCCATTTCCACCTGTGTTTCTTTCCACCAATGGCATCAATGTTTTAGTCATTCGATGCACTAGATTATTAAAAAATTAGTGTCAACTAAGTCTCTTCCTATGTTAGAGTTAAAGTCTAATGATCATTGTAATTCCTACATTTGTAATAAAAGTCATCATCTTTGATAAAAACTCAAATTCAACACTTCAATGACCCTAAAGAGCTTATTTTAGTGTGTTTGAGACACTCAAAACTAACTTAATGTTTGCTTTTGTTGTTAATATCTTAGAAATGTATATTTAACTCATTTTGTGAGTATTTTGCAAGCTTTAAGGTATTTTTGGTGCAACAAGTCAGTCTTAGAAGCATTTAAAAGACAAGCATGCCTAAAAAAAAAAGACGAACATAGATTATATACCTTTTAAGCATGCAAAACACTCGTTACTCACTCTTAACTGAGCATAGAGCCACCTAGCATACCTTTTAAGTGCTTCTTAGGGACTAAGTGCTTATGAACTCTCTACCACACATTTTTGGTGTGTTGAACCAAATTGTGCATCCTTCTCAGGCGCCTCAAGATTGCACACCACTTAGTATACTAAACCCAAGAAATCTTCACCTTTTTTTCTTAGACTAGCAAACGAATCAAACTGCACACCTCCTTAACATTCAAATCGTGTAGTCTCCTCATCACTAATAAACCACACCCTAGATGTTTTACATGTTTTTGTTTATATAAGAGCTACGCACATGTACTTCTAATGATTAGTACACTCACCAAAGTAGCACAGTCATCCAAACCCCAAGGTCTTCAACGAGGCAGTTATAGTAATCCAAAAGAATATTGTACTATTTTTCCTTCACTAGGATTTTTCCCATATGGTTTTTCCTAATAAGGTTTTAATGAGACATATTTTTATGATCATCCAAGGGGGAGTGTTATAAAATATGAGATTTTGTACCACTATGGTAACTTGTGGATGATCATCCATAAATATCTTTTGTAACTCCTTATAAAAAGGAGAGACCCCTAATGAAATTTAATATATAGAGTTTTTCTGTGCATTCTATTATCTTCCTACATTCTGATTTCTTTTGTTTTCTTCCCCTTTCACTTTATAATTTTACAACATTAAAAATATTTTATATTTTTATTAATTCTTGAATTGAACTTAATTAATATTAATATAAATTAAATTTACAACTTTAAAAAAATTAAAATTAAAATAATTTTTAAAAACAGCTTATCCAAACAAATATTTTCTTTAAAAATTGAAAGATATTTTTTAGAAATAATTTTCCAAACACTCTTGTCATTAGAAAAATGCCAGAAATCTATTTTTTATTTAATTTAAAGTAATTTTAAAAAACAAGTTTAAGAGAACATGATTTAATTGGCCTTATTATTTCTTTCATTTTTCTTATTTTAGGATTAAAAATATCAATGCACCCATCCATTTTTTTTAATTTATGTAAAAAGCTATAAAATAGTCTCTTATTCATTTTATTCTTGTTTGCAAGTATTTAAAGAATGAATATCAAATTATAATTAATCATTTCAATTGGTGCTTCTACGTGCTTTCTTTTTATGTTTGGAGCTTTGGTAAGTGGCCTCAATGAACATGCCAATTCTCATAGGCTCAGATGACTAGAGCCCGAATTGAAAACATTATTTAGTGTTTTCATTAGTAATGCTTTCACTAAAATTACTTTAAAAAAAAAATCATTTATTGGTTATTTGGATACATTTCTTATTTATATTTTTAAAAATAAAATATAATATTAACTTTTATATAAAATATAATAACTTTTTATGTAAAAATTATATAATTATTTTATATTTTTAAAATTTAATGGAGCAAAAAAAATTTAATACTTTAATTTTTTTTAAATAATTTTAAAAACCATTTTCTTTTTAAGATAAGTATTAAAAAATTCTTGCCTTTATAGAGAAGTTACTAACATTTTATATAGAAGTTATTATTATTTTTTGTTTTTATAAATTAAAAATAAGAAGTGTATCTAAAAATAACTTAGTGTTAGGATATAAAGTAAAATAAATTATTTTGATAGGGTTTTTAATAATGTGCTATATAACAAAAAAAATATATATTTTTGGAGAAATCATTTATTAAGTCATTCTTCGTATTTTTTAAAATAATTTTCAAATATTTGCCGATCACTTAGAAAGTATTTTAAGCCTCTTTCAAAATTATATTAAACCAAGGTTTGAATAACATCTTGTTTTGATGATAACAAGACAAAAGGTGGATAAAGAAAATCTCCAAAAGATCTCCTTGAAGCTGTCAAGAAGAAGATATAAAAAGGGAAATCAAGAAAAATACAAAAAAAAATGTTTACCATCTTTATCATTAACATATCCTATGAATGTAAGCTGATGGATACACAATTAAAATTGTATTTTTTTTTTAAAAGCATTAGGATATTCATTCGTCTTTAAATGACTAGTTTTAATAAGGATGGGAAAGCCTACGTAACTTAGGAGACTATTAGAAATTTAAACTTTTCATGCAATTATTTTAGGTTTCCTTAAAAATCTTATTGGGTTAAATGAAACATTTTTTACTTGAGGACTTCTCAAAATATTGGTTAAAATATTTTAAAAGGTAGTCCAAATTCTAGAGTTTAGACCGTATCATCATAAAATCTTGGATTTGCATTTTTTCTTTTCTTTCTTTTTTTTTTTAATAAGCAATTGTTATTTTGTGGTTTCTATTAAAAAAAAAAAAAAAAAAAAAAAAAAAAAAAAAAAAACCACCCAATTCATACCCTCTCTTGGATGTTCAGGTAGGTTAGTTTAGCATAAAACTTAACAAATCACTCCTATATGGGTTCTTAGTATAATTAACTTTTAATGTTATAATAATTATATATTTAATAAAGTTTAAAAATATAGAAATTCAGTTTAAACTATTTTTGGTTCCTAAAAAGAATGAAGAAAAAAAATGTTAAGAAAAATAGTTTTTTCATGTTTAGTTTTATTATGAAAAATATAAAATAAAATCAAATATAATTAAAATTCATAAAAATTTATATATTTTAAAATTATTTAACTTTTATATAATAAAGAGAAATAAGTTAAACGAGTTTGAAAAATTATATAAAAATAATTTATTGAATTTAAACCTAATTTTTATTTTTCTTCGATTTTTTCTTTCTCCTACTTTTAGTCTCTATTTTTTTTCTTCGCATTTTCTCTCAAACTTTTTTTAAAAACCAAATATAACCTTTAAGAAATTTCAAAATTTACACTTAATAAGTGTTTTTTTCAAAAAATAATTTATCTCAATGTTATTATTAGAAGACACATTTCTTATTTGTATCCAAATACAACTTGGTTCTCCAATAAAAGTACATAAAAAATATAAGCACTACATGCTAAAAACAGCTTTATAAGAATCACTCTCAAACAAACTCTTTAGGATTTGGTTCGATTTATATATATAAAGATTAAACTTGTTGGAAGCATTGTGGAATAGAAATTTGCAATTTAATTAGCTTTTTATCATGTGAATGCAGAGAGAGAGAGAAGGTAGAGAGATTAATAAATCGAAAATGTGAAAAAGAAATATAGATTGGACATGAAAAGTGAAATATGTTACAAACACCTCATGTGAATCGAGTGTCAAAGTGTCAACTTCATTCATGAGGAGCGGAGGAGCCTAAAATAGTAATTTCATTGTAAGCTTCTTCTTTGCTTCCTACATCTGCATGTGTCTCTTCCGCTTTTGTGGTCCAGCCGCAACGGGAGGCTGACTTCATTACCTTTCGATTCATTTCTTTTTTAATAATATTTTAAAAAATATTAATATTTAAATCATATAAAATGAGACAAACCCATGAAAAGTTCAATAAATAAAAACATTATGATTGATATTCTTCGCAATTTTTTTTTTTTCTTAAATTTGGAGTCAGGGGAAGAGAAAAATGAAAAATTAATTTATTGGTTTGCTCGGTACTTGTTTAATGAATATTTGCAATTAATTGGTTGAGAGAAAAAAAAATTCTACAAATATTTAATGTATATGAGATAATATATAATATTGGGGTGGCCTGTCGGGAGAGCTGGAAAGGGCTTTGATGGTTTAGTCATAGCAGCACATGAATGGTCGCTTCAGCGACCTGCTGTGAAGGCTCTGGTCAGTATTTAAATGCTAACTGTTACCACCATTTTAATACATTTGGATTTGGGCCTTCCTACAGTATACGAAAGAAGTATTGAGAAAGGTTCACCAATCATTCAGTGTTCTATATATATTTTTAAATTTCATTATTAGAATCATATCTTATTTATCTTTGATCTTATTTACTTGTATCTTCGATTGATGACCTAAATCTCACTACACACGTTCAATCATTTTCCTCTATTTGGAGCCTCCTCTGTGCCTGGATTGAAGCAGATAACAGACCCTTCAGAATTTGGAGGACAAGTTTCTTTGGAGTTGTAGGCATGGGAGCTTTTTACCTTCATGGTCCAGAATGCTGCTACTCAATTCATGTTCAATGTAAGAAAATACGGTGATAAATAGCATACCAAAATATCAACATCATTAGGGACAATGAAAAAGAAAATTTACACATGCAGTAAAGGCAAATGTGAAAGAAAAATGGTTAAATTTAGAGTCCAAGTCATTCCTAAAACCATGTTTCGCGACGGAAGTTGTCCATACTCAATTTGTTTGTATCAACAACTATATTGCTCATCCATCTCACTTCAACTGTGAATCTTGTATCTCTCAACCTGGTTCCTTTCTCCTGGGGAGAGGCCGGGAGATTTGAACATTTTAACTCTTATCTTCCATACCCACCCTCTACAGAGAGCATCCTCATGAATTAACTACAACATATTTGGACATAAATAAAACAGGCACCTCTATCTACTGTTGCTTTGCCCTCTTCCGTGCCAAAAAACGTTCCTTAGCTGCAGCCACTGCATCTTCGCCTCTTTTATGATGATCACTTTTTGGTTGCTGAGCTAGTGTCTCTTCAGCTGCAGCTTTTTCTTGTGCAGAAGCATCAGAAACTGGCTTTATATCCAAGGACTGGGAGCTTTCCTTTGAAGGAGTAGAAGTCTTGCCTTCATGGCCTTCATGGCCTGCATGCCCTTCATTTATCACAGAAGAATCTGTATGTGTATTTGTGGATGAGGAGCCTTTTTCTGATGTATCAGCATCCACTTTTTCTTCCCGCTTCCTCAACTTAGCCTCTATCCCTCCAAAAGCAACATTTTTTGAAAGATTGTAGTAGAAATCACTCAAATCACTCTTCTTTGTAACCTTTTAAATAAGAAAGTAAACATGCATTAATATAATTAAAAAGGGCTTAATACAAAAAAGAACTACAAAATATAACAAGTTCTGATGAAATTAATGGCAGAGAAGCCAGTATAAACATTGATCTTCTTGAATGAGTTTCATTTAGCATGTTATATCAGAAATTATATTAGAATATGCTGTTCCTTGTTTTTTGACTATTTGCTTGCTATTCGTGTGCTACAACTCCCAAAGGCAAATTCCAGGACCAAGATTCCAAAGTTTAGCTTGTACTTTGAACATTATAGCAGAGGCAGTGTATCAACATGTTAAATGAGATCATCATGGAAAAAAGAATCTAGGAATGATGCAACAAAGGGTAAAAAAGTGAACCATCAAATAGCATTGATGCAGCAAGCAAAATAAGAGTGCGTTTGGTAGTAATTCTAGGAAGTATTTCTAACATTTGTAACACTTGGAAATTTTCATCCTTCAAGTATTAAAAATGCTAAAAATACTGGTTATAATCACTGTCAAACACACTCTAAGTTTTAGAGTATATGGATAGTAGTGTAAAGTAGAAAGCCATAATAAATTGCATCATCATAACAAAAATCTCTTAATTGTTTTCTTTTCTGATGAGTAATGTTTTCTTTTCCCTTTTTTTTTTCTTTTTTCTTTTTGCTGTTACATGAAATCAATCATGAAACCTCCACATTCGCTCCCCAACTCCTTGGAAGTTGGAACTACAGACAAATTAACCTCCAGGTTTAAATTTATAGGACTTATCATACTTCATAAGCCTTGTCTTAATTTGTAAGTTCAAGCCAACTACAAGTGCAACATTACTTTTGCATAATTAAAATTGGTTAGTTTTGACTGAAGCAGTGCAATAATTTTGCCTCACTCTAGACACTCTAGACAAAATTTTAAGCCCAATGTAACATACTAACATTCATTTCACATCATTAGCAAGGGTAATTGATAATAACTAATAAGGAATATTAATCACAAATATAGTAAGTGCAGTGCAGATGAAGGAAAGTAAAACATACATCGTCTTTCTCTTCTCGAAGTTCACGCAACCGCTCTTCCTCCAACCACTTTGCCTGCTCTGCAAGTTTCTTTTTGTAAGCACCTGTGATAAATTTGTCTTTGTCTGCATATAGGGCATCATCTTTGCTTCTCTCTTTAACAAGCTTTTTCTCATATATAATCTCATGTTCTCGCTCTCTTTGTTTTGCCTTTTCAATCAGCTTTTGGATATATTTGGGCTGCAATGGAAAATGAAGAAACTGATCAGAACCATACGAGAATCGTGAACAAATTGAACAGGAACAAACCTTTACAACTTAATTTTCTTTCAAAAAGGAAAAACAACAAAACAAATAAAATAAAAAACCATGAGCATTAATTCATTAGTAGCACTCTCAGTTCTGGTTGGATTATATCAATCTCATAGGTGAGAGTCTCATTTCCGGATTGAAGAACTTAGGTTTCAACTGAAGTTCTGAACTTAAACAGAGGAAACAGCACATGCTTCAAACTTGCTTCGACCAAGATTTATGCTTGAAGTCAGTTGCTTTATGAACTACAGAGGTTAACCTACCACTTAGTGAAAAAGGTTAAGCTGTTAGGAAACATATATAAACAAGCCAGAGCTGTGATTCATAGAGTTGGGTTTAAGCCTCTGTTTATTTGCTCCCCTTTTTGTTGTTTATCAATTTTGATACATATGTTTGTCTACCTCCCCATGTTGAATTGGAGCCACAAATAAGAGCATATTAGCTTGATATGTATTTTTTTTTGATAAATGAGCAATCATATATAATAGAAAAGGCTAAAAAGCCACATGTATACAGGGAGTATACTTACCAGCCCCAAACAAAGCTGGAAAAACAAGAAAAAAGGTGGAAAAACCTCACCCACCCTCAAGTGGTCCCAAGCCACTCCAAAAAACCTAACAGAGTGCGAGTTTCCTCACCAATGTACACCCTAGCCCAACTCCACAAATTACATACAAAAGAATTCTTAAATTTCTGAATATCTAAGGACCCTCCCCTGAAAACTATCCTATTCCTCTCTTTCCAAACCGTCCAAAATATACACAACGGAATGGAATTCCATATCTTTTTCTTTTTTTCCCCACAAAGGAACCCCTCCAACTACATAACACCTCTATAACTGACTCTGGGAATACCCATTGAACTCCAAAAATGGCAAGGGATATCTCCCAAATAGCTTTAACCACTATACAATGTAAGAGAATATGGTTTGCATTTTCCTCTTCGCATTCGCATAAGTAGCACCGATTAGGGAACTGCCATCCCCTTCTTTGAAGCTTGTCCAAGGTGAGGATCTTCCCCCATGATGCCTCCCAAGCAAAGAAAGACACCTTTGTTGGAACTTTATCCAACCAAATGCGTCTATTTGGAAAAGCACCGGCTGAGGGGCCACTCAAACTTTTGTAGGCCCCTTTGGCCCCAAACACACCGTTGCCTTCTCTCTTCCAACTCACAGAGTCCTCTTCAGGCGCTATCCTGAAGTCCTTCAGAAGATACAACAAGCCACCTATCTGCTCCATCTCCCAATCATTGAGATCTCTAGCCAATCTGAGATTCCAACCTCCTTGACCCATACTAGAATCCCACACTTCACAAACTTTGGCATTCTTCTGACCCGCCAAGGTAAATAACTGAGGATAGGTTTGAGAGAATGCCTCATTGCCACACCACTTATCTG
Organism: Vitis riparia; assembly: GCF_004353265.1. Classification (NCBI taxonomy): domain Eukaryota; kingdom Viridiplantae; phylum Streptophyta; class Magnoliopsida; order Vitales; family Vitaceae; genus Vitis; species Vitis riparia. The sequence goes on from NC_048436.1 coordinate 191,207, forward strand.
TCCAAAACAAAACTCTATTCCCTTTCCCCACCTTAAAAGCCATGCTCTCCCAACACCAATCCGCCTCCTTCATAATCTCCTTCCATAACCCCACCCCATAAGGCCCACTAACTTCCTTAGTCCTCCACCCACATCCCTCTTGACCATATTTCACCCCTATCACCGTTTTCCAAAGATTATCCTTTTCATAGGCATATCTCCAAACCCATTTGCCCAAAAGTGCTTTGTTCCATACATCTAGCTTTCGGATGCCTAAGCCCCCTTCCTCCTTAGGGCTACAAACCACCTTCCAATTAATCAAGTGAGCTTTCCCCTCTAATCTTCCTCCCCCCACAAAAAATCTCTTTGGATTTTTTCAATCCTTCTTGCCACAGCCTTAGGAATGCGAATAAGGGAAAGGAGGTAGATGGGTATGTTGGCCAAAGTGCTCTTGATGAGAGTAATTCTTCCCCCCTTCGAGATATATTGCCTTTTCCACTGGGCTAGTCTTCTTCTCATTCTCTCCTCCACCCCATCCCAAGAACGGGAATTTTTATGACGGGCTCCAAGGGGCAGCCCTAGGTACACAGTGGGTAAAGCCCCCAAACTGCAACCTAGCTCAGCCGCTAGTTCCTCCGCCTCATCCACTTCCCCCACCGGAAATAGAGCACTCTTGGCCAGGTTAATTCTAAGGCCCGAGGCAGCCTCAAACCAAGCCAAAATCCAACTCAGATTGGTCAATTGCTCACTCTCAGCTTTGCAGAAAATGAGAGTGTCGTCAGCAAAGAGAAGATGACTAACAGTCAGCTCATCCCCCCCTCTCCCCCGCATCCTACAGCCTGAAATAAAACCCCCCTCACCCGCCCGTCTAATCATGTTGCTGAGCACTTCCATACCCAAGACGAAAAGGTATGGAGAGAGGGGGTCTCCTTGCCTCAACCCCTTTGAATTTGAAAAGAACCCAGCTGGAACCCCGTTGATTAAAATAGAGAATTTGGCCGTAGAGATACACCACCACATCCATTCCATCCACCGAGCCCCAAACCCCATCTTCTGAAGAACCTTCATAAGAAATTTCCAATTGATGCTATCATAGGCTTTTTCTATGTCCAGCTTGCATAAAAATCCCTTCTCTTTTCTTTTATACCAATAGTCAATCACCTCATTAGCTACTAGAGAAGCATCCAAAATCTGTCTCCCTCTCACAAAAGCGTTTTGGTCGACTGAAACCACCTTATCCAGCACTTTTTTTAGCCTATTAGCTAGGACTTTGGCTAGAAGTTTATACAGGCCCCCAAGCAAGCTGATTGGCCTGAAGTCCCCAAGTCTTCAGCACCTCCTTTCTTAGGGATAAGGACCAAAAAGGTAGTATTGAGAGATTTGGCGAATGACCCATGCTCAAAGAATTCCTTAAACATTTCCACCACCTCCTCCTTCACAAAATCCCAACAATCTTGCCAGAAGGCCACTGTAAAGCCATCCGGGCCTGGAGCTTTGTCTCCCCTCATCTCCATCAGGGCAAGTTTGATTTCCTCCTCAGTGAAAGGCATCTCCAATTCATCAGCTTCCCGGGGATTCAGCTGATTAAACTGCAGCCCCTCAATATCCGCTCTCCACCCCGGCTCTTCTGAGAGTAATTTGTGGAAAGCATTCACTATCCCATCCCTCACTCTTGGTCCTCAACCAGCAGCTCCCCATTGATTACAATCCTGTCCAGCGAATTATTCCTACGGTGGGCATTGGCCATACGGTGAAAAAACCCGGTATTCCTATCCCTTCTTTGAGCCATAACTCCCTAGACTTCTGCCTCCAGTGAACTTCTTCCATTAGCACCCATTTATAGAAGGCATCCTTAGCTTCTTTTTCTGCTCCATTTCAGCTATAGTCAGGCTTCTCTCACTTTCCACTCCATCCCAGTATTCCAGCTGTTGAAGGGCAGAGTTTTTATTAACTTCCAGCCTTCCAAACACCTCCTTATTCCAAATTTTAATATTATGCTTCAAAATCTTCATCTTATGGGCCAATCTGAAACTAGCCCTTCCTCTTGCCTCAATCCCTTGCCACCACCCCGGAGAAGACCCTTAAAGTCGTCCACTTTCAGCCACATATTCTCGAATCTGAACGGAGTGGGGCCCCTCCTTATCCCCCCACCCATCAGCAATATAGGAAAATGATCGGATGTGGGTCTTTGCAATCTGCATTGGGTTACCCCACAGAACATGTCTAGCCACTGCTGAGTCACCAAAAACCTGTCTAACCTCGCCCAGGCTTGGTTATTCCTTCCCCCACTCCACGTGGCATTACCCCCTTGCATTGGCAGATCAGTGAGTTCTAAATCCTCTATAGTTTGGGCAAAACTCCTCATAGCTCCAGATAACCTTCCCTGACTACTCCTTTCTTGCTGCGACAAGATGACATTGAAGTCTCCCCTAAGCACCATGGATCTTCCCATAAGCCTCTAATCGCCCCTAGTTCTTCCCACAAACACACTCTGTCTTCTCTGGAGAAAGGTCCATACACCCCAGTAAAAATCCAGGTCATCCCATTTTCCACGTTCCTAATTCTACAGGAAACAGAAAATTTTCCCACCTCCGTCTCCATCACCTCCAGAGACCTTCTGTCCCAACACACCAAAATCCCTCCCGCAGTGCCCAATGCGTCTAAAGCCACCCAATTAGACCACCTACCCGAACCCAGACTTCTCACTAATCCCTCCGACAAAGCCTGAATTTTGGTCTCCTGGAGACAAAAAAGATCCACCCTCTGCCTTCTGATCATTGCCTTAATGACCCTTCTTTTGGCGCTGTCATTGGCCCCCCGAACGTTCCAACTTAAGATTCGTAGCTTCATTTAAACTCCGTAATTTGGCACCCCTTATTTGTCCACCATCAGTTTGCTTCTTCCCCCTTCATAGTTAATGGAACACTCCAATCTTTTAATTCTCTCTCAAATTTGGATTTCTCCAGACTGTTCTTACTGTGAACTCTTTCCCTTCTCTTCCGAATTTTGATCAGAAACTCCATAATGTCCTTCTCCAACCCTTCTGTCGAGAAACCCAAGAACTTACTAAACCTGGCGAAATCACTCTTCTCCCAATTAAGCTCCCCCCCTGCCTTATTTACTCGAGGCACTATCTGGTCAGAGCCTAAATCCTTTCCTTTATCCTCATTTCTGCTTTCGCTGATCTCCACCAAATCCCAGCATTCAACAATCTCTGACGAAGGGGGTTTCAATCCCGTGATCATTTGAAGAGGATAGTCGTCCTCACCCCTCTTCTTTTCAGACCCAGAAAGGTCGCAATACTCCCCACGGGAGTCCGACCAAAACAAAGAGAAGGAGGAGAAGGAGGCACCGTGATCAAGGAATCGGACTGTACATACCTCGTCGCTTCCTCAATAAGAGCGTTATCAGTCTTCGATCGCCCTATGAGGAGGAGTTCTGCCTCTCTCTGCCTGTGCAGCCCATCCTTCTCTCCAAATAAAGAGAATTCAGAGAATGGGCTTCCCGGGCTTCCTCCGCACCTCTGGGCTTCAACAGGCTGGTTATGTATTGTTGACTTATGTTCTCATTATGTCCCACAAGTATAGACCCGCTTAGGATGTTGGAGCAAAATCTCCACCAGATCTGTCCCAATCAGGGACTCACCTAATGATAAAGCTTAAGTTTCATAAGAACAACTTATAGACCACATTGTCAAAGTTATAGCATTTTTTTTCCTTTTTTTCTTTCCCATGATAATGGGAATTTTACCCTGACAGCAAAGCCTTTATTCCAGCTGCAGCAAAGCAAACACTAGGTGATATGGTACTACCCTCTAGCCTACACCACTTAAATGCCAAGGAAGCTTGAACATGAACTAGAAGGCACTACTGCTGGGCTACACCTCAAGGGACATCAAGGTTCTTGCATTTGAATTACAAATTTAACACATATTCATAATAAGTTTAAAGAAGAAACTTGCAACATGTTAAGACTAAAATTATATCATAGGTCCTTTGTAGGAAGTACATTGAAAACTGATTCTTGAGAAGGCTTATAAAGAAAATATTCTGATGGGAAAAACTAGGTGTTTTGTGCTTTCTACACTTTAACAAGCCCATATATGCATACTCTACTTCAGTGTCAGCTCAACAAACATATACTCCCTAGTATAGCCATTTTGAATTTCCATCAGTTCCATGTTCTTACAAAGAACATTATGGTAAACAAACAGATAGGAGAGGTTCACCAGTTTACGTCCAAAAGCAGATAGGAGGGATTCTGGCTAGTTCATATAAAAAAGGAATTCTCATAGGCAAGTAGAAAGAATGCTGTCAAGAAAAACAAGAAATCTGATCAATTCTGAAAACAACTTAAGCTATTGAAACAAGAGAAACAAGATAATGACCTAGCTATCACAGAAGCAGATGCAACAGGAAAAGGTGAATGCTGGTGGTGGTGAACAGAAACAAAAGTTGACATGTCTGATGTGCTGCAGGAGAAGCTTGTCTCTTGATGATAAAGCGATGCTTGCCATAGGTTCCTATTACCTATTCATACCTCCTATTACTAGAATTTCATATTTGCAACTTCTCAGACAGTTTCAGAACTCAATGCATCAATTTTCAAACTTCAAACAGAATTGTTATCTATTTATTAATTCATCTCAAACAAAGAATAAATTAATAATAGATGCCTCTCATCTTTGGGATTTCTGAAAATTCAGACAATGTCAAAAGAAGGTGAGGGAGGAGAGTCAGAATAAACTCAACTTATTTCACCTTCATGATGCTCTGATTTCTGCACATTAAATGAAAGTGAGAGTGCTCTATGCACTCATTCTCACAACAAAACAGGGTTCTCAGATCCATAACTATGACAAACAAAAGGGGTCTGGGTTTGGAAGATGACAATAGAGACATTATACTAGAAGTAGTGGGATAAAATAGGAAACATGAACTACCAACTTAAGTTTTCATATGCCTTAAGAATATATCGTTGATAATAAATAGGAGCTAGACCACAAAGTAGCCCTCTCTCTCACACACACACACAATGCAGGCACATATATAGACACGCACCCACACAAAGTAGCCCTCTCTCTCACACACACACACAAAAAGTATTTCCCCCCACCTCCTCCCATTTGTTATATCAATTTGGATTTGGAGATAGAACATTTAAGCAATAATCCAAATACTTTTCCATGCATTCATAGTAATCATTTAGTTATGCTTTTCAGAGGCATATGTAAGAACCACAAACATCAAGGTACCTTTCTCTCTTGGCGATCCTGTGCTAGAGGACGAATTGTTTTCTCCTTCATTTCTTCATAAACATCATCATAATCAAATGCTGTGGGATCCTCTTCCAAGGCTTTCTTATGCTGTTCCTCTATCTACAAAACGAAGTGTGGAAATCTAAAAATAAATAGTAGAAACATTAAAGAGGTGAAAGCAGGAATTAAAAAATTGCTAAACAGATCACTACATCCTTGAGAGTCTTGTTTTTGCTGGCTTGGCGAGAAATCTCTCTCTCAATATCATCCTCATTCTCATCACAGAACCCAAGAGGAGGTGGAAGTGGAGGTCTTGTTGGCTGCTTCTTCTGCTGTGAGGGGGGAACCCTAAGTTGCAAGCCATACTTCTTCATTTCAAATTTTTCTTCCACTTCTGCGAACAATAGAGTAGGATAAAAGACATGATATGTGGATCATATATGTAAAACATTTCCCTTCTATAATTAAATAATGCAGAACTACAGTAAATATTATCAAATATATAAATATATATTGTAGCAGATATGAAAAACAAATACAATGAAAAAGAAAAGTCACATAGCTATCTATATGAGATTTCTCTATACTACCTATATAAAAAAGTCACCTTTTTTAAGGAGGTGACCCTAGAAGTTTGCTATTTTCCCAGCAAAAAAAGAAAAAAGGAAAAGGGGATCCTTAATGCCTCCTCTTGGTGTAAAAGATATTTCACACCTTCTGGCAATAGATAAATAATATTAAACAAAAAATCTACAAAAAGTCACACTTTTATACAAATCAATTGGCCAGGCAAGGCTGCATTAGGATTTTTAGCATCAAGGTTACAGTGAAAAAATCTAGCCCCATCAATGCAAAAGGAAGATGCTGAAAAGTTACTTCCAGTGCAGTTAAATCCGAGCTTCTTGGACAGAATCTTAGAAAAATTCTCCTACATGCTAATCCAAGAAATCTGAAGTTCGTAGAAGATCTTCAGGAGCTTAAAAGGTGGTCTTACATTCAATGCCTCTGATGTCTGAACCATACTTCCTTCAGATGTTTTCTTCAGCTTAACAGTTAATGAGAACTATCTATTCCAAAAGAACAATGAATACCTTGAGTATCATATTTAGAGAATTTTCAATGATTTGATGCATGAACATTTAAACCCAAAGCTTTTGTTAACTTCAGATCACTCCTCATTTGCTTCCGGATTCAACATATCAAAAGATTTCAATAACCATTACAAGTGGCTTGCTCCTCATTTCACTATTGGGAATAATCACATTTTCAGGATATTAATTATGGATTAATAATAACTCCCAATCCATAGCAGCAGTCTCCAAATGAAGACAACTTGACTTAAATAGTTGTGTAAAGTTACAATTGTTCCAATTGTAAAGTTCCAATTGTTGGAGCTATATAACCCTCTGTTGAGGTGGCTGATAAGTGATACCCTCAACCATTAGCAGGCAATAGCTTCCTACAAGGATGTTGCTTTAATAAATAATTAATACAGCTAGAAAATTTTGCTATCCACTCTCAAATTAGAAGATGAGGACTAGTTAACTCAATCAGCATCAAAGGTTAAGCACCAACTCTCCACTTTAAGATGAAGCAGAGTCACTAGATAGCATCAAAACCTACATTTCTTAAAGGCCACACAGACAAATTCTACTGCAAAATGCAAAAGCAAGCAAAAAGTTCTTCAAATAACTTAAAAGCCTACAGGCTGTTTCCTTATTCAATAATTTAAAGATCAAGCACACATGCAGCAGATTTGTACAATTCCAAAACTGGATCACCATGTAAGACTAACTGGGGAAGTCGAAATAACCAATACCTTTGGAACTAGGACATAAATCTTAGGATATCAATACATCAGAACTAATCATTTGTAATGCCAGACGCCTAGATTGTTGGAAATTGATTCCACATTAACTACATGATAAAACCACCATAAACTCCACACTAATGACTTATCCAGGACTCCAATATTCTACTAATCACATTAATAATATCAAAATCAACTGCATCACTAGAACCAAATCAGAACTATTGATCTATATATATCAAGCCTAGGTTGTTCACCCATATCATCACCACCCTTACAATAATAAAATCTTTGGTCCCAACTCAGGTTAGTGTACTACATTAATAACATTGCTAAATGCATAAAATAATAAATTTTTTAGAAATTTTAAAAGCCATAAGGAAATATAAAATAGGAATTGATGAAGTGCATCAAAAGATAACAAATAAAAATTCATAATACAGTATCAAGTAACTTTTTACAACTTTTATTTCTCTTAATTCAACTCTTCTCAGAACCATCGCATACTTGAAACCTCTTTATCTTTTAAGGCATTAAGTTTTGACACCACGTCTCTTTCTTTTATAAGTTTTTTTATCTTCCACAATTAATAATCATCTCTGCTTTTTTAGAATATCTTAGGCTTCTATGTATTAACTTTTGACCACATCTATTGTTTTTGGATTTATAAGTCATATACAAGTGTTGTGTAGTATAAACATAATTTTTTTTAAAAAATTTGTCGAGTTGTAAATAGGCTATAATTGAGTTGTAAATAGAATCGGAGAATTATTTTAAAATCCCTTAAATTGAGGGATTCAATTAGATAGTTTTTTTATTTAGAAATAAGTTAGTTTCCTAATATGTCTCTTGTTTCCCATTTCTTCTCTTGTAATCTCTTATATAAACTGTGTATATAGTCAATTTAATATATAGAACTTATTATTTTTCATCTCGTATTTCGTATCATGGTATCAGAGCAGTAGGTTTTTAAAACTTGGGCATCATTTTGGCCTTCATAGCTGGATTTTTTTTTTATTCACGTTTTCTTTCTCTGCTTTGTTTTGCTTTGTTTTCTAAAGGCAAAACAGAGCATTTCACGTGTTCTTTTACCAGCCTTCATTGCTGCTGGTTTTTTGTTTCGCAATCTACCTTAAGTCCCAAGAGATCAGGTTTTTCGTGGAAGATGTTGGAAGTTGCAGAGACGACTACTACAGCACAATCGGAGGAGATTGTTCGATCTCAACAACCCAGGGAATTGCAAAACATTCAAGCTGCATATAGGCTAGATGGAAAAAATTACCTTAAATGGTCTCTTTTGTTCGCACTGTGCTAAAAGGGAAAGGGAAGATCAGCCATCTTATGTGTACAAGGCCGAAACCAGGAGATCCCCGTTTTGAAGCATGGGATGAAGAAGATTCTATGATTATGGCGTGGCTATGGAATTCTATGACTCCTAAGATTAGCGACACATGTATGTTCTTGGCTACGGCTAAGCATATTTGGGACGCAATCCAACAGACGTATTCAAAAGCTAGAGATGCGGCTCAAGTATATGAAGTTAAGGTGAAGACGATTGCTGCAAAATAGGGAAGTAAAACAGTTACTGAATATGTCAATCAATTGAAAGCTTTGTGGCAAGAACTTAATCATTATAGGGTGATAAAAACCAAATGTCCTGAGGATGCCGCTATTCTAAAGGATTTCATTGAACAAGATAAATCTATGATTTTCTTGTTGGGCTTAACCCAAAATTTGATCAAGTGAGAATCCAGATTCTTGGCAAGCAGGAGATTCCATGCTTTAATGAGGTGGTGGCACTAATTCAAGGCGAGGAAAGCTGAAGGAGTGTTATGCTTGAACCACAAACCTTGGATGGATCAACCCTAGTTGCAAAAACAAAATATTCAAAGCAAGGAAATAATGATCTACCTAAACACTTAGGTAGAGACAATCAATGGAAGAAGAACAAGGACAATCTCTGGTGCACCTATTGCAAGAAACCAAGGCACACAAAAGAGAAGTGTCGGAAGCTGAATGGTAAGCCACCAAGTCGTGAATGGGGAAACCGAGGAGGGCAGCAAAGGCATCAAGCATACATGGCAAAGCTGCCCAAAACTGAGGAAAATTCAGCAACAGGCGGGTTTAATAGTGAAGAAATGGAGAAGCTGAGAAGCTTGTTGGGATCCCTTGACAAACCTACTGGAACTTGTTCTTTGGCTCTTTCAGGTACACCTTCATTCTCTTTTTACATAAATGCCTCACACAGAGTTTATGATGACTCTTGGATAATAGACTCCGGTGCCACATACCATATGACCTCCAAATCTCAACTTTTCCATACCTATACCTCAAGCCCAAGTAACAAGAAAATTGTAGTGGCCAATGGCTCTTTAACTACCGTTGCAGGTTTCAGAGACATATACATCACACTTACCCTTATTCTTAAAAATGTCCTCCATGTACCAAAATCGTCGGCCAACCTTGTTTCCATTCAAAAGCTTACCTATGATCTTAAATGTTATGCTATTTTCTCCCTTCTTATTGTGTTTTTCAGGAACAAGGCTCGGGAAGGAGGATTGGACTTGCTAAGAAAAGGAGTGGTCTTTACCACCTTGAATCATCTTAGAAAACTAGTAATAATTTGTCATTGTCTTTTCTCAGTTCCTCAAATAAAGAGACCATTTGGTCGTATCACCTACGTCTAGGTCATCCATCTTTTATGGTTTTAAACATACTCGTGTATCTTTTCCTATTAGCAATAAAAGAAGTTCTCATCCTTTTCATTTGATTCATAGTGACATATGGGGTCCTTCGACTATACCTAATGTTTCTGGGACTCGTTGGTTTGTATCCTTAATTGATGACTGAACTCGGGTTACATGGATCTTTCTTCTTAAACAAAAATCTTATGTTACCATTGTTATACCTAATTTTCACTCAATGGTTCAAAACCAATTTGGGGTTAAAATAAAAAGCTTTAGGACAGACAATGCTAGAGATTACTTCAACCAGATTTTGTCACCCTATTTTCAATCACAGGGCATTCTCCATGACTCATCATGTGTTAACACACCCCAACAAAATGGGGTAGCCGAGAGGAAAAATGGGCATTTACTCAACACAACCCGAGCCTTACTCTTTCAAGGGAATGTTCCTAAGTCCTATTAGCGGGAAGTTGTTCTTACTGCCACATACATGATAAATAGAAATCCCTCACGAGTGTTAGACAACAAAAGCCCCGTAGAGATACTTAAGAGTTTCCATCCACACTTCAGAACCTCAAATGGGCTCACTCCTAGGGTATTTAGGTGCACTGCATTTGTTCATGTCCACAACCAACATAGAGACAAGCTAGACCCCCAAGCCATAAAATGTGTCTTCCTTGGTTACTCATCCACTCAAAAAGGATACAAGTGTTACAATCCCTTAATCAGAAAATTTTACACCTTCATAGAAAATAAACTTTTTTTCCCCAAGTCCTCTCTTCAGGGGGAGATTTCAATGATGGAAGATATTCATTGTGAGTCCTTTGAACCTCTTGACCTTCATCATATCTCAACCCATGGTGATGAAGAACCTGAGTCATCTGAGCCAATCACACCTAAGTCACCCAATTTTTTCACTGAACTAGCATCATCCCCTATTCCAGCCAGTGTCACTCGCAATTTTTCACTGTTTCCTAAGGTGTATTCAAGGGAAAAGGTCATTCCAGAACAAAAGCAGGTCCAAGAATCCAACTCAACCCTGGGAATCAAATCACGAATATATCAGACCCACCTTTACATACACAACCTGGTGAAACTTCCACTGACTCAACAGACAACCTAGACCTAGACCTTCCCATTGCTGTCAGAAAAGGCACCAAAGAATGCACTAACCGACCACTCTATCCACTATCACACTATGTGTCTCTTAAGCACCTATCACCAGCCCACAAGAATTTCATTATGAGTCTAAACACCACTATCATCCCTAACACTGTTTCTGAGGCATTGACAAAAAGGGAATGGATGGATGCTATGAGAGAGGAGATGAATGCATTAGAAAAGAATAAAACATGGGAGATTGTTGAAAGACCAAAAAGGAAAAACATTGTTGATTGCAAGTGGATTTTTACACTGAAATATGAGGCTGATGGATCTCTTGAGAGACATAAAGCAAGATTAGTAGCCAAAGGATATACTCAAACTTATGGAGTTGATTATCAGGAGACTTTTGCTCCAGTTGCAAAAATGAATACTGTAAGAATCCTATTGTCACTAGCTGCCCACTACAATTGGCAACTCTTACAGTATGATGTTAAGAATGTATTTCTTCATGATGATTTAGATGAAGAGATTTACATGAACATCCCACCAGGATTTAAGGGAAACGTGGATAACAAGGTGTGCAAGCTGAAAAAGGCCATTTATGAGCTAAAACAATCCCCTAAGGCTTGGTTTGAGAGATTTGCAAAAGTCATGAAAGAGTCTGGGTACAAACAAAGCCAAGGTGACCACACTCTCTTCATTAAGCACTCGGTTGCAGGGGGAGTAACTGCTCTTATAGTCTATGTTGACGATATCATAGTGGCTGGAAATGATGAAAGAGAAAAGCATGAAGTGAAGCAGAGATTAACAACAGAGTTTGAGATAAAGGAACTAAGGAAACTGAAGTACTTCCTCGGTATTAAGGTGGCATATTCCACACAAAGGATCTTCATCTCTTAACAAAAGTATGTGATTGATTTATTGGCAGAAACAGGAAAGATTGGGTGTAAACCAGTCTCTACTCCAATGGTTCCAAACCACAAGTTGGGAGAAGTTAAAGAAGAACTAGTGATGGATAAAAGAATGTACCAAAGGTTGGTTGGTAGGCTCATATACCTTGGTCACACTCGGCCAGACATCGCTTACTTGGTGAGCGTGATCAGTCAATTCATCCATGATCCAAGAGAACCTCATCTTCAAGCTGCTTATAGGGTGTTGCATTACTTAAAAGGCAACCCCGAAAAAGGAATTTTGTCCAAGAAGAACAATACTTTTGCTCTAGAAGCATACATCGACGCTGACCAATGTTTTCAGAACCGGACCGGTCATCGAATCGGAAAAATTACCGGTTCACGGTTCACTGGTCAGACCGGCGGTCGAACCGGTTGAACCGGTGATGTAATAAATATATAATTTATATATTATATAAAATTAAAAATAATTATAAAAATCAAAAATATATAAAATTATAAGTTTTAATAATGTTTGGTATATTAAATTAAATGATAAAGTTTAATATTTTAAATTTTATTAAATAGAAATATGTAATATTTAAGAATGAAGATATATTTAAGATGAAAAATTTTATAATATTTAATTTTATATTTCTTTTTTGTATTTTATTGTTTTAAAATTATTCTATTAATTAGTTTATATTATTTTTTTATAATTATTATTATAAAAATAAATAGGAATTTAAATATTTACATTTCTTTAAAGATTTTATATTATAAAAATTTGAAATAGGAATATATGTATTTTAACAACATTGCAAAAGTCTAGCCCTCATGCTTCCAGCCCTCAAAAAGGCCATGTTAGTACTATTCCTTGTCCCATATCGGAAGCACATCAATTCCATGTGCTTCAAGTGCTCTATAAATAGAGACCTTGCAGCAAGCAATTCAAGCCAAGCAAGCCAGCGAATTGGGCTTGGGGGCATGGCCCAAGAGAGATTTTAAGTTATAATTTTATTGGATTGGGCTGGTGGCTTGAATCAAATATAGGTTATAATTAGTTAAGTTTTGAAAGTATTAAGCAAGGAATTGGGCTCGTTAATGGGCCTCTTAAGAGTAACAAATATTTGTAGAATAGGAAAAAAAAAGCTTGGCCGGTTCGTAAAAAACCGGACGGTTTGACCGGTTTGGCGGTTCAACCGGCGGTTTGACCGGTTCAATACCGGTCTGACCATAAAACGGTTCATTGGACTGGACCGAACCGGAAAGGTCACCGGTCGACGGTTCGACCGGTCGGACCGGCCGGTCCGGTCCGGTTTTTAAAACATTGACGCTGACTATGCAGGTTCCCTAATGGATCGAAGATCAACTACAGGGTATTGTACTTTTCTTGGAGGTAATCTGGTAACATGGAGAAGTAAAAAAGTCGAATGTGGTAGCAAGGTTGTTTGCAGAATTAGAGTTTAGGGTCATTGCTCAAGGGTTGTGCGAACTACTTTGGATGAAGATTATTCTAGATGATTTGAGAATCAAGTGGGATGGTCCTATGAAGCTCTATTGTGACAACAAGTCAGCTATCAATATTGCTCATAACCCTATACAACATGATAGGACAAAACATATTGACATTGATAGGCATTTCATCAAAGAAAAATTGGAGAAAGCAGTAGTGTGTATGTCTTATGTTCCATCAGAACATCAATTAGTTGATATCCTAACAAAATGGTTGAACAGTTCAATGTTTCACGATCTTGTATTCAAGTTGGCAATGGAAGACATCTATTCCTCAGCTGTAGGGGGAGTGTTGAGTTGTAAATAGGTTGTAATTGAGCTGTAAATAGAATAGGAGAATTATTTTAAAATCCCTTAAATTGAGGGATTCAATTAGATAGTTTTCTAATTTAGGAATAAGTTAGTTTCCTATTATGTCTTTTGTTTCCTCTTTTTTCTCTTATAATCTCCTATATAAACTATGTGTATGGTCAATCTAATATATAGAACTTATTATTTTTCATCCCATATTCCGTGTCATAATTTAATAAATATTAATTTCAATAAATTAATAACACCACTAAAATAATAATTTCTCTTAGTCTCAAGCGTATTATTTTATGGAGGTTTTGCAGAATAAGCCTTATAAACTTAATTATCTTTACCCCTCAATATTTCAAAGGAATTCATAACAATGACAAACTAAGCCTTCAACCCAAACACCATGACTAACCCCACTTTGAAACTCTCTATATAATCTAAATTTTCCTTATCTTCTTTAATCCTTCAAGAAAAATCATGACAATTACAACCTAAATAATCAACTCAATACTAGTTTAAAGGTAACGAAATGAATCATGACAATACCATAGATTACCTTGTCAAAACTATTCAAAAACCTCATGTTAAAAGTTAGAAATGCCACTTTATCCTGATAAAAACATCTCCCTGTTCTAGCCACTTCCATCCAAATTCCTCCATAGAGAATGCAGCTCCATAGTCCAATCTGTTGCAGTTACTTCCTAACCATGCCAACCTCCATTGTTTTTACTAATGCTTGTGACCCTTTTTTTCCCTCCAGAAATCGAAGAGTTATTGAAAGCTACAGGAAGCAAGTAGAAGGAACGACAAAGTCTTCTTCACTTAATGTCTAACACCATAATACTTTTACTTCATAAACCATAATCATATTAATTCACTACGGACCTGTATAAAAAACAATTCCATTTTTGTAATGCCCTCTACATAAAATTCTTGACTGAGAAGCTTCATTCTGAAAAACTGGGTTTAAACAGAATAACTTTCTACCACAACTCATTAACAACTAAACGGAGCAGCATAATCACATCACACCAATTACACAAATAACTTTGTCCTACTATTTCCCTGCAGGCAGCAACCAAACAGAGGAGAATCCTATGCCCAAATTCAAAATTACACAAATGATGGTGGATTAAAATTGTCAATATAAAAATCATCTCAAACAAATAATGTAAATGTATACTATATATAAAAGTATGAAAAGTTTGTAGACTTTTTTCTTCTTAAAGTAATCCTACTAAATTACTTATTTCCTTTTATATTTCACATCTTTATTGCTTAACTATAACAATCATTAATAAATTCACTTTCAATATCATATAAATTCACCTTTTTATTATTTAGCATTATAACCAATAAAATTAAATTCATTTTATTTATTTTTGCACTTTAAAGTTCTTTTTTGCTTTTTCTGCGATAAGAATTTTTATTTATTTATTTACTTATTGTTGCTCTTCTTTTTCTTCCAAAGGTTTTCATTTGCACTGGGATTCATTTATAGCATAGTGGTTATCATTTATGTTTCCATGGTAAAATTAGTGAACGTATGTTCAAGCCAAATCCTTTTAATATATAATCGTAGAAGACAGTGTTCCTAGATAATTAATTTTATAAAATTTCTAACTTAAGCTAGTCCAGAACGAAATCCTAGAATTCAAAATTTTCAACAAGGTGTCAATGACATTGACAGGTTAAAAGCATTCAAAGAGAAACCATAGCCTTCTATTTGGTTTCCAAGAAAATAGAGCAATAAAAGAAAACAACTTATTTCTCATCTTCCGCTTCCAAAAAAAGAAAAAGCCCCACAGCACCGAGTAAGTAGATTCGCCTGTTTTTGTATTCCCAAATCATCGTTGCTGAAAATTTTATGATTCAAATCATTGTTGGTGAAAATTTTACCACATAAAATTCCAATTACTTTTTTCATATTTTATCTGTATCTAAACTAAACCTAATTTTGTACAAGAAAACATTCCCAAATAGAAAAGATCGTTAATCTAACGAAAATCTCAGTTTGAGCTGCAATCCAAATGGGCAATAGTTCCACGGCTGTTCAAAGAGAAACCCTAGAATTGAAAACTTACAGCAATAGCATATCCAACTTATAAAGCACTCAAGAGTGAAATCCGGCTCACCGTTTGCTTAACAAGAAAAATGCAGAAAAATAAAAGAAAACCCGTTTAAATTACTTTGTTATCTCTCTCACTTTCTTTCCTGCCAAAAATCTAAAAGAAATAATAATAATAATAATTTGAAAAATTTAAAAACTCAGATGAACTAAGCCAACAGTCTTACGAGTTTAAGGTAAAGTGCAATTTTCTGTATTCTGGAACCCTAGATGGTGAAAATTTTACGATCCAAAATTTTCTTTCATTTTCTCATTATGATCGTATCTAACATAGAAATCCATAGGATGAATTGGGAATAGAGATTGGAGCAGCACCTTGCACTCAGATATCCACCGAGAAGCAGCCTTTGGATGAGGGATTAATTGACTGTTGCTTGTGTAACCAGAGGTTGAATGCCTCTGTCGAAAAGTGAACGGACTACCTTTAATTCACAGATCGACCGAAACGGAGCGTTTGGACTTTGGAGAAGGGATGATCGGATTCTTTTTCATCAACAGATATTGGATTTGAGGCTCCGTGAGTCAGTCGGGGAATACTGGGCTGTGCATAGGCCGGTCCAATTTTTGAACTACTGGGCTGAAGCCCCGCCGGAATTTTGATAAATTTAGGTTATGTTTGGTTCCAAAAATACTAAATAAAAAGAAAATGATTTTTTTTTATGTTTGATTGTATTATGAAAAATATAAAAATAAAATAAAATTAATTAAAAAATAATATATTTTTAAATTATTTAATCTTTATATTGATGAGTTAAAATAAATAAAATGATATTGAAATAACAAAAAAAAATAATTTATCGATTTTTAATTTATTTTTTATTTTCCTTCTATTTTTCTTTTATATTTTTTTTTCTTACATTTTCCCTCAAATTTTCTGAAACCAAACATAGCCTTAGGATAAATTATAAAAGATAATTATTTGTAAATATGAGTAATTTCAAAATTATTGATAGAAAGATTAATGGCACTTTGTATGATTGTATCCCATAAGCTTCACAAAAATGACATGACTTCAGTGCTTTATTCTGGTTTTCGAGACACAAGTTCAATTCATTATGTCGAAGTTGTGTCTTCAAAATATGATTACAATCCCTAAGTGGCACTTTTAAAAAAAAAAATTAAAAGAAATTATTAAAAGACAATTATTTAAAAAATAAATATAAAATATTGTATTTCTTATCATTTCTTTTATTTTTACATTAAACTCATCTTTTTAAAAGATGATTTCACTTTTTATATTGAACTCGCCTTTTAGAAAGATGAGTTCATTTTTTATACTGAATTTGTCTTTTCAAAAGATAAGTTCATTTTTTGTATTAAATTTATCTTTTCAAAATATGAGTTCTTTTAATAGACTAGTTCACTTTTTTTTTTTTTTTTTACGTTGAACTTGTCTTTTGAAAAGACAAGTTTCATTTTTATATTGAATTCATCTTTTCAAAAAATAATTCTACTTTGAAATTAAAAAATATCATAATTTTATAATTATTTTTTATGTTAAGTTTTTGTAAAAAAATATTTTTTTAAAAATACACTATTCCCACAGGAAACCAAATATTAGCATGAGGTGTTGTATCCAAAACATGTCTTTACCGTAAGGTATTGTATCCAAAACATGTCTTTCCGTTATTACCATGAGATATTGTATCCACGACTTGACTTCAATTCAATTTTTTTCTTTTATCCACTTTTTTCAAAAATATTATTTTATTTAAATTAATTATTTTTTATTTATTTTCATGTTTTTCTATTTTTACTTTGTTCTATCTTTTCTAGGTTTTAAAATTTTTAGCTTTTTAAAAATTATTTTATTTATATGAAATGTAAAAAGCACTGCCAATGTTGTAATCGGTTTGTTTATAAAGGATTATTTTGGGAGATTATCATATATTATTGAATCAAAAAATAAATAAATAAAGCAATTAAATATAAATAAACATAAAAAATTAAATAAATAAATAATTTTGAAAATAAATAAACTAAGTTATTTATAGAAAGGCATCGTCTTTAATTTTTTTTATGATTTTATATAAATTTGGATAGTTTAATAAAATTTGAAAAAAAATGTAAAAAAAAATAAATTTCATGTGGTCCATATGTTGATTTTTTTCTTTATAAGAATAAGTTTTCTTATTGATAAAGAAATGTGTAATGAATATATACATATTCTTTGTAATAAATAATTATTTTTGAAAGCAACTTTAAAAAATTAAGTAAAAACAATTAAAATATATTTTTTGAAAACATTTTGTTTTCTAATTGTGGAACATAATTTTTTATTTTTCAAATTATTTTGAAGAAAAAAATTATTTTTAAAAATAGCTACCAAATAGGGTGATAGTTACTATTTGTTTTAATGGTTTTACTTTAATAGAATTGGGTCCATAACTCTAATTTATAGCATAGCTTATTGAACGCAAATGTTAAGTTTATATGTTAATTAACACAAGGTAATCACCCACCAGTCTTTTTTACAAATTTTTTAAAAATGAGTACTAGAAATAAGTCAAACGATGATATAAACAATAAATATAAAAAGAGAAAGGAAAGGGGATTACAAATCTCTATTTATAATGGTTTGACCCAATCCCGGGATACATCCCATTTCCTCTTACTTTGATACCAAACTTGAAATTCTACTATACTAAGACTTCTAAACTGAGTTTTCAAACTTAATACTTGAATTCTCAGTTTCAAGGGACCCTCAACAATTTCCTTTAAGAAATACCTTCTTCTTTAAAAAACCTTAAGTTATAACCCATATGTTTTTGGAAGGTTTACTATTTTTTGTGATGATATCATTCCTTCAAATTATTCAAAAAGATGAAAGGAAGGTACTCACTTTTAATCCTTATTAACGTGAGTACAAACTAATAATAAAGTTTTGGCACAATCTTCCAAAGACGTGTTATTTGATGGTTATCTTAAGATTCATTGCATCTAAATAAATTTTATTATCCCAAATTCAAGATAAAGTAGGTTTTGCTCAAAATATTAAAGGCAATGTACACAAACTTCATAATATTTGACATTTTCTGAAATTTATATATAGAATAATTCAATTAGAATTATATTTCAATTTTTTGAAAAAACTATAAATAAATGAATAAAACTATTTAATAATAAAAATATAACAATTTAAGATTCCCTTATAGTTTATTGCCATAGTATTATTATAAGCATACTAAAAAAAAGTGTGTAACATTAGGTGGTATTCACACAATAAAAATCGAGAATCGATGATTTTCATAACTTTTGACTATGGATTGTTTTTATATATTTTATTATAACAAAAATGTAAATAACTTCAAGTTATGAAATAATATTTGTATAGATTTTAACTATATAAATTTTATAAAATTTTACAAGTATCTAATTGACAATTTTGTTTTGTATAACTTTCAATTATATGATTGTAGACCCCCATTTTGGGGCTCATTTTTTTTTCTTGCACTTTCTACAGCTCATTTTTGCTAGGTGCTAGGATTGGAGACGACCACGCGTCGCCTTGTGGTTAGCTGTTGGAGAATCATGTTAGTGGTTTGGAGAAGCAATGGGGAAATGACACCTGTTATGGAAGATTCTGAGAGGGAGCGTAGGCTATTAGAGAGAGTGTGGGAGGTCGTTAGAATCGAGGAGATATTTTGTTGTCGTAGTATTTTGAGAGGCAGGTTAGAGGGTGACAGAGGGTAATAAGGGTAGCTTGGAGAGAAAGTTAGGAAGATAGGAGAGGAACGTAGAAGTATTTTCTGGGTTTTTTTCTCTAAAGGTGGTCACAGGAAGGTTGTATAGGAGTGTAGGTCTTTTGGGCAAGAGAAGAAGAACAGAAGGGAGGTTTGAGAGATGAGAGAACCAGAGTGAGAGGTGCAGGGTTTAGAGAGAGCTTGAGGAGGATAGCTGGAGGAAGAAGAATGTTGAGAGGAGAGATAGGTGTCTGGAGCAGCAAAGATAACAGGAGTTGAAATAAAGAAGAGAACTAGAGAAATTGAAAAAGAAGCTGGAGAGGAGCATTTCCAGGTATGTTTATTATCTATCTCCATTATTCTCTTGCTCTTCGCTCTCCTTTGTTTATTGTTGGGTATTATTTAGCTATTTGTGTGTGGATATCATATGGCTACTCTTGTTGATTTCTGTGCTTCCACTGGATTCGCTATGACTGTATATCCATCTATTGCTTCTTTGTTTGTGTTTAGAGAAATAATATGAATTTGGTCCAGCTTTGTTGTGTGATGTCTGAAGGTCACTCTCCTATCATTTCACCCTAAATCCATTCTCTCTCCCACTAGCTTGTAAGCTTGTTGATAACACATGAAACCAGGCTTTGCTTAATAAACTCTCATTTCACCAATTCCTGCTCTATTTTATCAGTTTTCCTCTCTATACTTCTCTATTATTTTGGTGTTTGTTTGTGGTGTGCTTTGGTTGGTGCATCTTCATCTGAGAGTGCAAACCTAGGGAGTGAAAGCTATGATTATAAAGGCTTGGTCTCTAAGGAGTACTCGATGAGCATTTTGAGTAGCTTGAGCCTAGTTTAGCATCTTTCATCAAGGTTGGAGATCATAACCGAGTAGTTATGCTTCAAAATATCACAGAGACTTTAAAGTGTGGTCCACAGAGGGTTTCGAAAGATGCATCATGTCTGCTTTATCTATTTCGTGCCACCCATTCACCATCTATCGTATCATTACTCCCATGTGCTAGTTATCCCTTGATACAATGGAGAAGTTGAAAATGGTGTTGAACCTACCACAAAGGACAACTAGTTGGCCTTTTGGACAAGGAATGCTATGGTCTCTTGCTACGCTCAAGAATGGGGATTATCATGAAGGGTTGAGAATTTTCCAAAGAATGCTGAGTGAAATATATGAGCCTGATGAAATTACTTTGGGCATTGTACTCTCTCTTTGTAGTTTTTAATAGCCCACTTGATATCCTCAATGAGCAGAATCAAGGACCCATTTGCTAAATCTTTGGCTTGGAGAATCCAGTGCCTTTCTATACAGATTGGAACATCTAGAAGTTGCATAACGAACAACTATATGAAACCAGTGATATGAAATAACAACAATCTAGTGGTTCACCCTCACTGTTCTGGCAATTTTTATTTAGAATGGAGACGCACATATCCCCTGTTGGAGGAGGATCTGGTTGTATACTCTGAAGTCCAGGGAATGACAGAGTTGAAGATAGAAATGATAAGGTTCTATTGAGTTCAAAACTGAGCTGAGTTGGTCTGATGTATTCGATCCTATCTCTACCGTCACATCTTTGTTCCAGGTGGTGTTACATGAATAGTCAACATGCAGTTGGCAAACCCGTGGTTCTAGGGCATGGTTAATGAGTTTGTGTACCAACTTCAAAGCTTTTGCTAGTACAGGGTCAAGAAGAAGAACAGGGCGGAGCATGAGATTGTCTTTTTGAGGTAGTATGATCAGCCTTGGAACGTGTATGGTGCGCTAAACTTCAAGAAGCACTGGCAGAACTATGTCAAGACCTGGTTCAACTTGTTGAACCTCAAAACAGTCTAAAAACTAACTACCAAACTCCACCAGAAAACTCCTCATCTGCACCAGATAACGGTCCCGTTTGTTATTCTGTTATGGCTTAACTAATGTACATATAATTTGTTAGTTAGTTATCTCATCTTCAAGATGTGTATAAATAGGTTGTAATAGTGTAGAAAATGATATGGAATGATAAGAAACCTTCCTGCAAAATCCAGTTTCTTATATGGTATCAGAGCCATCGTCCATACTCATCACCCAGATTTTCTTTTAGCTAAATCCATGGCCAATTCCATCCAAAGTTCCAATCCGCAACAATTCCATGGTCCAGAAGTCATCTCATCACAGCAGCCTAACACGATTCAGTCACTGCACATGCTAAATCATCCTCTTCCTGTTAAGCTGGATAGAAACAACTACGTTCTTTGGAAAACTCAAATAGAGAATGTCATATATGCAAATGGATTCGATGAACACATTGAAGGACTTAAACCTTGTCCTCCCCAGATGATTGCAATAGGTGAAGTTAACCCGGATTTTCTCACCTGGCGGCGTTTCGATCGCATGATCCTGAGTTAGATCTTTTCTTTTCTTACTCTCGAGATTATGGGACAGATAATTGGATACCAAACATCCAATACAGATTGGGTAGCTCTTGAGAAAATCTTCTCAACTTCATTCAAAGCCAAAATAATGCAACTCAGACTTGCATTTCAAACAACCCAGAAAGGATCTCTACCCATCATGGAATATATCCTAAAAATGAAGACAATCACATATAGTCTTGTTGCCATTGGAGAACTTGTGGCTGAATGTGATCAAATCTTGCAACTTCTTGCTGGTCTCGAAGCTGATTATAATCCTATTGTAGCTTCTTTAATAGCTCGTGAAGATGATCTTACACTATATTCAGTACATAGCATTTTGCTCTCACATGAACAAAGACTTCATTTCCAAAATTCTACAGCAGAAGATGAAGTCATTTTAGCACATATAACTACTCAAGATCATCCTCAACCATCCAGAAAATACCATACTAGGAAACCTAGCTCTTCTTTTAATAGGCAGAATCCATTTCATCACCAGCAATACAGAAGACGTCCGAATGCTCATGGACAAAATCAGCTCACACATCAATCTGATGGTAGACCCCAATGCCAACTTTGTGGCAAATATGGGCATACAGTAATTTCTTGTTATCATAGATTTGACATTAATTTACAAGGACCAGATATCTTACCTACAAACCCTACCAAAGCTTCATCAAATGTACCAGTCAACACCAACAAAATGCAAGCAATGGTAGCTTCACTTTCTTCAGCCTTCAATGATTCCTAGTTTCTTGACACCGGCGCCACTCATCATCTATCCCACAATGAGGGTCAACTCTCCAACATACAACCCTATCAAGGCAAGGACCAAGTCACGGTTGGAAACGGTAAGCAATTGCTCATCTCCAGTATTGGTTCCAAATACTTTCATTCCTCTTAGAAATCTTTTCAATTTCAAGATGTCTTTCATGTCCCTCAACTCACCACAAACCTTATCAGTGTGTCTAAGTTTTGTACTGACAACAACTCTTTTTTTTTAATTTCATCCCAATATCTATCTCATTAAGAATAAAACTACAAAGCAAATTCTCCACCAAGGCACTATTGAACGAGGTCTATACGAGTTTCCTAACACTCCTTGTCACGATTCAGTAACATCTTCATATAGTCACTTGGCGTTTACTGCTCAACCAAAAAATGAATTCTCCAAGTGGCATAACAAACTTGGACATCCAACTCCACTAATCTTGAAACAAATTCTTGCTTCTTGTAATATTCCTTGTAATACAAATACAAAACAAATTTTTTGTGCATGTCAGTTGGCCAAAAGCCACAAGCTATCTTTCTCTTCATCTACCTCTAGGGTTTCTCATCCTCTTGCACTAGTTCACTCAGATTTATGGGGTCCTGCTCCCATCCTTTCCACAACAAGTGCTCGTTATTTTCTTCTATTTGTAGATGATTTTTCAAGATTTACTTGGATATATGTTTTGCATTCTAAAGATCAAGTGTTTTCTACATTTCTTAAATTTAAAGCTTTAGTTGAAACTCAATTCAACCTATCCATTAAAAACCTCCAATCTGACAATGGAGGAGAATTCAAAGCTCTTGCTCCTCATATTGCTAAACATGGGATTCATCATCAATTCTCATGCCCATACACTCCGGAACAAAATGAATGAGCTGAAAGAAAATAAGACACATTATTAAGACTGGTCTAGCTCTTCTTAACACTGCTTCCCTACCTTTAAAATTCTGGACTTATGCATTTCAAATAGCAGTCCATCTCATCAATTGTATGTCCCCTCCAACCCTTTAACATATGTCTCCATTTCAAATTCTCTTCCATAAACTTCCAAACTACAGATTTTTCAAAACTTTTGGCTGTCTTTGTTACCCATATTTACGACCATATTCATCCAATAAACTCTTTCACCGCTCAGCTCCATGACAATTTGTCCCATAAAGGTTATTTGTGCCTCCATCATTCCACCAATATAATTTACATCACCAGGCATGTAATATTTGATGATTCCAATTTCCCTTTTCATTCATCTACTTCTCTTCCATCATCTTCAACATATTTCCAACCAGTTATTACCCCAGCAGTTCCAGTTCCTCTTCATTCTTCACAACTAATTCCCTCACCATCCTCAGTTTCCTTTCCACCAACGTCCCATAATTCTACATCTCATATCCCCATTCCTGCTATAGTTCAAATCCCATTCTCTAATTCATCCACCTCCAATTCTATTTCCACTTTCCACAAGACCAACTGTCATCCCATGCTAACTCGATCCAAAACTGGAACACTTAAGAAAAAGGCATTTACCGTCTCTGCTCCAGCCGAACCACGTACAGTCAAGCAAGCCTTACAAGACCCTCATTGGCACCAAGCAATGGAGGTTGAGTACACAGCTCTACTAAAAACAAATACCTGGACTTTGGTTCCACCTCCTCCACATGGAAATGTAATCGGCTGCAATGGGTTTTTAAACTTAAATACAAACCAGATGGAAACATTAATTGCTATAAGGCTCGACTTGTTGCCAAAGGCTTCACTCAGACTCCGGGAGTTGATTATTTTGAAACCTTTAGCCCGGTGGTTAAGCTTTCGACCATTCATATTGTTCTCTCTCTTGCACTATCTTTTCAGTGGCCAATACGCCAACTAGACATTCAAAACGCCTTCCTCAATGGAGATCTCCAAGAGGAAGTATACATGCATCAACCTCCTAGCTTTGTGAACACCCAAAACCCGTCTCATGTATGTTGTCTTCACAAGGCGCTTTATGGACTCAAACAAGCTCCTTGAGCGTGGTTCACTAAGCTCAGCTCCTATCTACTCACATTTGGTTTTCAAAATTCCCGGGCTGATACCTCGCTCTTTTTCCATCACACAACTACAAATTTACTCATTATACTCATTTATGTTGATGACATTCTCATCACCGGGAGCAGTACAACTCAGGTCTTCTCCTTCATCAAACACCTCAGCAACACATTTGCTCTTTGTGATCTCGGGAATCTTAACTATTTTTTGGGAGTTGAAGTCACTTCTCAGTCAGATTCTCTTCATCTTAGTCAGCAAAAATATATACAAGACTTGTTACATAGAACTAACATGGTTAATGCCAAACCAGTACGCACACTTGGAGCTCTCGAGCAGCAACTTTCTCTTGTTGATAGAGATACTCTTCCAAATGCTTCCTTATATAGAAGCACTGTTGGAGCACTTTAATACATTACCATCACCCATCCAAACCTTGCATTTGCTGTAAATAAAGCATGCCAATTCATGGCTCGCCCAACCACAACCCATTGGAATGCAGTTAAATGAATTCTACACTATCTTAAAAGCACCTCCTCTCATGGTCTTTCATTACACGCCTCCTTATCCTTTGAACTCCAAGGCTACACTGATGCCGACTGGGCATCATCCCCAGATGATCGTCGTAGTACCGGAGGATACTGCATATTTTTTGGACCAAATCTCATATCTTGGTCTTCCACTAAACAAAAGGTAGTCTCTCGTAGCAACGCTGAATTGGAATATCGAGTTCTTATTTCCCTCACAACTGAAATTACATGGGTGCAAGCATTATTAAAAGAACTGTGTATCTCTCAAACAACTGTCCATTTGCTCTGGTGTGATAATCAAAGTGTTACAGCCTTAGCAGCCAACCCTGTTTCTCATGCATGTTCCAAACATGTGGAATTAGATCTTCACTTCATTCGTGATAAGGTTCTACGTCAAGAAATTCAAATTCAATATATCCCCTCCACAGATCAAGTAGATGACATCTTCACCAAGCATTTACTAAGCTCACAGTTCATCACTCTCCGTACAAAACTCTATGTGGTTCCTCGCCCTGTGAGCTTGCGGGGAGATGTTGAACCTCAAAACAGTCTCATAACTAACTACCAAACTCCACCAGAAAACTCCTCATTTGCACCAAATAACAGTCGCGTTTGTTATTTTGTTATGGCTTAACTAATGTACTTATAATTTGTTAGTTAGTTATCTCATCTTCAAGATGTGAATAAATAGGTTGTAATAGTGTAGAAAATGATATGGAATGATAAGAAACCTTCCTGCAAAATCCAGTTTCTTATACAACCAACCTGCCTGCAAAACCCTAAGAGGAATTGCTAGATAGAAGAGAGTTGTGAAGATTTTTCCTCACCCCACTGTTGGACCACTTCACCCACTCGTGCATGGACAAACTTTACAGAATAACATGATCAAAGCTGGCAAGGGATTCTTGCTGGAAGAGTTCAAAACAGTAGGCATCCCAAAGAAACTGGCAACCAAACTGATCCCATCCTACTAACCTTCACACCCCCACCATGTCCATCACCTTCCTATCTTTCATATCCCAACACACCCATCACCACACCCATCTTCTCACACCTCATACCCAGCTGAATTTGTCATCCACTTCCTCCTACCCATATTCATACCTATCTTTCACACCCACCATACCAACCATTAACAGCAAGTCTAACACCAACCTATCTCCAAGTCCACAGATTAATAATTCATACCCATTCTAATGCAGTGCAGTCAACCCTTAATACCGTGAACAAGCACCCAATTTCTATGTCCAAAAGCCAAACTAAGGTGTTGAACCCAATACTCTTACCTTTTCCACAATCCACAAGACTGCAAAGGTTGTAGGAAATAGTAGAGAAGCTACCACCTTGTTCTATCATCGATGTCCTACTCTGTTCCTCCAATCCTTTGCAACAATGTCGTTAATCAGATGATTGGGAGTGGATTACAAGGTGTTGATTTCTATGCAATAAATACACATTTTCAAGCTCTATTGCATTATGCCGCTTCAAACACTCTCCAAATTAGAGAACTTTTGACTCGTGGACTAGGTATGGGTGAAAATCCACATGGAATAGTAGGGTAATGGTCATTATTTCAGTGTTAACGAGGAAGGGCCACTTTCAGTTTCTCAGCAACCCAAGCTTGCAGCAATGTCCTCGGTAAGAAATCCTCAGGAGATGAGGATAGGTGGTGACTTAGTTCCGAATGTTCCCCTTAGTCATGCTGGCAGATTGAATGTTTTAGCGGGTCGGGACATGTGTAACATGTACAACCATGCAACTGGTGATACAGGATTTTCAAATGATGCTTTGATGAGACCTCCTTCAATGATGATTGGAACTTCAAAGAGCGCTCAGTTAAAAGAACCCCAAGCCATCAGAGGCCTACATGGTGTGTTTCCACTAAAAATGAGTTGAATTCACATTGAGAATTATCCTCATCAAATGACAGCACCACCGGCACCAATAGAGTAATCTCAACGCAGTTGCACCCTTGGGGACCTACTCTTGCATGGTTTGCATGGTCGCCTTTGGCATGCATTCTTATTGGCGGGCGCCCTCCCTTTTTATTTCATCATCTTTGATTTTAAAATAATTTCCCAATTTCTAGTTTTCAAATAGTTTTCCAATTTCTAGATTTCCAAATAATTTTAACTTTTCGAATCTTCATCCTTAGATTTTTTTTTAGGTTGCAAAAATCCATTTTCCAATAAAATTTTGTAGCCATTTTCTTCAGCAAGCAATTTTCACATTTTTTTTATTTTTTTTTTAAATATTTTGAAAAATCAAATAGAAAATAGCATAAAGTAAAATTTAATTACATACATTTTACGTCAGAAAGAAAGTACTTTTTAATTTATCTTTTTCGGATTCAATCTTTTAAAAAAACTAATAAGAGTTCTCTCAATTGTGGAGAATTATGAAAAACCTTTGTCATTAGAAATTCATTAAGGGGAGTATTTCATTTATGGGAGTTGGGAAAATTAAAATTAAATATAATAATTATGATGTCATTAAAAATTACTCATATACATTTATAATAATTTTAATAACTTATTTATTTATTTATTTAGGAAAGGCTTATAAAATTAATTGATATTTAAAAAAAAATTGTAAACAATTTAACTCAAAATAAAATTTATAAATTTAAAATTGCTCAAATTTAAAATATGAATATCAAAGAAAGAAAAACAATATAAAATGTTAAATTATTAAAAAATTTGTAAAGTCTTTCTAAAATTAGCAATAATAATAATAATAATAATAGAAGTTTTAAATAAAAATAAACTTATATGCGTTAGAAAGAAAAAGTCAGAGAAGTGAATTATATATTGACTGTAAGTAATGTGGAAATCTAGAAATTGGAAGGGCTGGTGAGAGTTGGGGGTGTCACCGGAGCTGAAACCGAAGGATAAGGGCTTTGGTTGGCTGACAGGTGAGATTGGTTTCTTCTTCGATCTCATTCTCAATATCTCATCATGTTCACTCACGGAACCATGTATTTACTGTTTGCCTCACCTAAATTCCTCAATTATTTATCTTAACATCCATATTTTGCTTTTTACTTGGGATCATTTTCATATTTGCGATTATAATCTTGTTATTGTTTGTGCGATTTTGAATGAGTTTGGGCATGAGATTGCGCTCTGTTTGGTTGTTGGGAAATTGTAGCCCAAGGGTATTTGTGTGACTGGTGTACTGTAAATTTTCTGCTCTGTTTGGCTGCTGAGAAGTTGCAGTAGAAAGTTGTTTCTGTAATTGATTTCGGTAATTAACTATTTGGTTGGAAGTTGGAACAGTAATTTCCATCTGCTTCCTCCGCCATTTTTTTTTTTTTCTGAGTGCTGTTCTGTTTAAACCTAGTTTTTAAGAATGAATCTATAAAGAATGTTATTTTAGAGGGCATTATAAATGTTGAGTTGGTTTTTTTACAGGCTTCTGGTGAATTAATATGATTATGGGTTATGAATTAAAAAAGGATTGTAGGTGATGTGGAGTTAGGTGAAGGACAGTTTTTCTTTCTTTCCAATAATTCTTCATTTTCTAGAGGAAAAAAGGAGGTTGGATGGTCAGTGTAACAGCATTATCAGGATAAAATGGAAGTCCTTTTACAATGAGGCTTTTGAATTTGCTTTGACTAGGCAGT
The DNA here is from genome assembly GCF_004353265.1 of Vitis riparia. Lineage (NCBI taxonomy): Eukaryota > Viridiplantae > Streptophyta > Magnoliopsida > Vitales > Vitaceae > Vitis > Vitis riparia. The sequence continues at coordinate 219,917 of NC_048436.1, forward strand.
CCATGGTATTGGCATGCTTCAAATCCCTTCTCTTTAAACTGGTGTCAGATTGATTATTTAGGCTGTAATTGTGATGAATTTTCTTGAAGGATTGAACAAGATAAGACTATCTAGAATAGTGGAAGTTTTAAGCCAGGGTTGGTCATGGTGTTGAGTTGAAGGCTTAGTTTGTAATTGTGATGAACTCTCCTGAAGTATTGAGAGAAAAGGATTATTTTGTTTATAGAGAGGGAATTGGAAAGTAGGGGTGGTTTTGAAATGGATGAACAAAATTGGCCTCAGCATCTTGAGTTTGATGCTTGAGCATCTGGTTCATGCTATATATAGATCAATAGGTCTGAGTTGGTTCTAGTGATGTAGTAAGAGTCTCGAATAAGGTGACTAGTGTGGAGATTCTGGTGGACTTCTTGCATAATTAATGGGGGATCGATTTCCAACTAGCTAGGTTTTTTGGCATTTTGAATGATTGGATCCATTGTCTTGTATCCTAAGATATATGTAATATTTCCAAAGTTAGTGGTTGTTTAGACTTTCTAAGTCAGTCTTACTTGGTGATAAAGTTTTGAAATACTACAAATACATTGCATGTTTTAAGATAATGCTTAAATCATTGAACAAGGAAACAGCCCATAGGCTTTTTAGTTACTTTAAGATCTATTTTTGGTTGCTTTAGCACCTTGCAGGAGGATTTTACTAAATGTCATCTAAGAAAGTTAGACTTTGATACTATCCAGTCAACTCTCCTTCCTCTTGGAAGTGGAGTTGGTGCTTAAGCTTTGATGGTGGAGTAGCTCTTCATCACCTTCCAATTTGATAGTGGATATGAAACCTTGCAGCTGTATTGATTATCTTCTTAAAGCAACCCATTCTTGCAAAGAAGATATAAGTTTGTAGCAAGCTGTCATCCTCAAATGGTTGAAGTGAAACTTTCACAACGATTAAACTCAAGTTTTCTTTATTTGGAGGATTCAATTATGGTTTGGGAGTAATTATCAATCCATGATTAAAATTCTGAAGATGGACATCTTATTGTTCCCAATGGTGAAATGAAGAGGAACCTACTTGACATGGTTATTGAGTCTTTTGATTTGATGAATGCACAAGTAAATGAGGAATGATTTGATTTAAAAGTTAATGCATCAAATCATTCAACATCATTGATCCCTTAGTTTTGTGATGGTGTGAAAATTATCTAAATATGATATCCAAAGCATTCCTTGTTCTTTTGGAGTAGAAGGTTCTCATCAGCTGTTAAGCTGAAGAAAGCATCCAAAGGAAGTGTGACTGAGACATCCGAGACTTACTGAATGAAGACCACCCTTTAAGCTCTTAAAGTTCTTTTAAAAAATTTTGATTTCTTGGATTAGCATGCAGGAGGAGTTTCTTAATATTTCCTCCAAGAAAGCTAGGATATGACTGCACTTGAAGTAACTTCCAGGATCTTTCATTTGTAAAGTTGGGGCCAGATTTTTCCACTGTAACCTAGACGCTAAAAATCCAATTGCAGCCTTGCCCTTCCCATAGAATTGTTTAAAATTCTCCCTTTCATATCTTTTGTTTAATATTTTTATCTAGTTCCTGAAGGTGGGGAATTTCTTTTACATCAAGGGGAGAGATTAGGGATCCTGTTATCCTTTTATTTTTCCTTTTCCCTGGAAAATGGCAAAATTGGTGGGGCCACTGCCTAAGAGGTGACCCTTCTATACTGATGGTATGGATTAGTATGCTATGCTAATTATATTACTCCAAACAGGATTAAGCTCAGATTCAACCATTACTTTTTGAAGTCAGAGAGTTGATGGTTGGCTTGAGCCCTAGGTAAGTTCATGCCCACCCTTGCAAGTTGCAAGGTTTTAGTAATAGTTGGCTCTGCCCAGTTTGTTTCCTGGCCACCCTTGCAATTTGCAAGGCCTTTGTATAACTGAGGAACTAACTTTTGCAAGATGGGTATGAACTTTATATGATGGAAACGGTCTATCTTAATTGATAATTTTGGGTTTTTATAGGGAAAAATGGACATGGATGAAGATAGGATTATCATTTTTCTGACCAAGTTTAGAAGGTTTTGCCCTGTCTCAGAGATTTTTGATAAATTGCTTAATATTGGTCCATTGGGATCAATAACTTAAGTAGTGTTTTCAGTTAAAGGTGGTACAATATACTAGTAGTTTCCTTTTCTGGCTTGGAGAGAATTATCATCTAACTCAACTACACAATCATATAATGGGAAGCATGACTTTGAACCTAATCTTGAAATTGACTATTATGTTCAATATTTTCCTGTTTTGTTCTAAAAATTTTAAAAGAATGCTGTCATCATTTAAGAGCATGTAATTATTTAAAGCCAGTCAAAGAAAAAATAGTACAGGTATTGCATTAGTACGACCAACTAATCTGATGAATCATCTGCCCATGTAAAAATCCAGTTTTTTAAGACAGGTTCTCATGAATTCAAAAATTGGAGTCACCATTTGGATGTGAGCATGGCAAATTCTATTGTTGGAACCAAACAAGCTAAACAGCGCATGGTTTTTGCTTTTGAGTACTACTTCAATGCATTCACATGGGCATGAAATTCTTTCATGCCAAAAAGTTTACTATTATTTTTCAGATGGACAAAGGTTGGCAAATTGCCTATGAAAATGTTGAGGGATTATGTTGTGGTCTGAGCTATTTATTAGTGGCATTATTGTCAATTTCCCAGCTAAGATCAATTATTTTCTCTCTTATCCATCAACTGCTTACTTCAAATTTCTCAAACACCTCTAGCTGACTGATATTTTGAAGTTGGTCAGGTTCTCTTACTATGGGAAACAAGCCTGTGAAAGAAGAAAAGGAAGAGATTTTCTTGAAGATTGTTCCTCCTTTGGACCGTGCATATGTTCGATGGCTAGCTAGGGATCTTGAGAGGATTCATGGCTTTACACCAAAAAATCCCCGTGCGGTCAAGCCTCCAGATCATTATATCGAGTACATGCGTTTGAATGGATGGCTGGATGTGAATTTGGATGATCCTGATCTTGCTCATTTATTCAAATAGATGATCGTAAGATGTTGTGGCCTTTTGCTTTTTAGCCTGTTCTTGAATGCACCATGTTGGTGTTAATGCATCATAGGAATATTTCCAGATAAAAATGATTGAATATTGGATCTCATAAGGCTGTTATGATGAGGAAATTCAAAATTATGTAAATCAATTCAGGTAGTTTTTGTCAGTATTTTCTGTCATCTGATCTTGAGATGATGTGCCATTTACAGGCCACCGGTCGCGGCGAGTTGATTTCAAAAAACAATTATATATATATATATATATAGTCTTTTTAATGTAAATATAAAATGTTATTTTTTAAAATAAATTTAGAATTACCAGATTTTTGGAATTTTTTAAAAATACATATGTAATCTTGAGAGGAAAAAAATAAAATAAAATCTAGAGATAGAGATTTCTGCACAAATATTCATCAATAAACAAGACAAATTTATGGAGACTTGCTATGAGTTGGACCTAACTGTGTAATGGGATTCAAAATTGAGCAGACCTAATGGAGGTTTGGGGAACCATCTTTGACTTAATAACCTAATTTAAGTTGTTAAGTATGTTTGGTGCAATAATTTAATGATACGACTTAAAGTCAAAAATAATTTTAAGTAATAAGTAAAAATAATTAATTTATTACTAAGTTTATAATTTTATTTTACTTTTTTATCCTCATTTGTTCTAATTACTTCAACGATCTCTTTTGTTACTTCATGACCTTCATTGTTACTCGATTTTATTTATCGTAATTATAATTTATGAGTATAAATATATCAATTTGATAATTTAGAATAAATTTTAAGTTGATTTTATTAAACAACTTTAATACTTAAACTAAAATTAAGTAATAAATTTTAAGTTAACAACATAAATATAATTTACTTTAAAGTCAACTTAAGTGATTAAATAATAAATATTAATTTTCTCCAAACACCCACTTAACTTATATTGGTCCTCACATATTCATGTATGCTACTTTTAAGGAAAAATGATTTACATAACTTTAGTTGAATTTTAACATTAGTATTTTTTAAATAATTTTAATATTTAAATTAAAATTGTTTTTTTAAAGATAATAGATTGAAATTATTTTTAAAAAAGATAACTTCTAATTAAAATCTTGTAAAATAAAATATATATAGATTTGAAAATAGTTTTAAAATTACTATACATTAAAAATAGTTTTAGGCACGCACCCCCTTCCACTTATAGGACCAGTCGGAAAGAAAATGCACCTTAAGGGGACACTAGCCTAATTAAGAAAAGTCACCCCACAAGAATGGGGAAAGGCATAATACCCACCTCTTCTCAGACTCAATGATGAAAATATCGGTAATCACGGATATATCGGTACTTCGATTCTACGGATATATTGGATATATATCGGCGGATATTCTGGAAAAAAATATCGGTAGACTTAAAATTGTTAAAAACTCATGGAAATGTAAGGAAAATCTCATAATAATATAATTAGAAGTATAATTGACATTTTAAAGTTATTTTATTGAAAAATTTGATATATATATGATATAATTTGCGATATTAGATGAAATTATATCATGTCGATCTATAAGAAATGTTAATTTTGTAATTGTTCTCATTATAAAGTCACATAAAATATTTCATTTCATTAAATACCAATAATTTGTACACATTAAATTCATTAAATAAACATATTTCATATTCAAAATATACTAGTTCATGTTAATTAAATTAATTAAATAATTTAGCATGTTAATTAAATAATTTAGCTAAGTTAACTAGTTTAATTTAATTCTAAATGTGAAAATAAATCACAAATAATCATCTAAAATAAGTATATTAATTTATAATTAAATAATCAAATTAACCTAAGTTAATTCAATAAAAATATAAAAATTAATTACAATTGAATGTAAAAATAGCATTAAATCATCCATATTGCAAACATACTAATTAATTGAAAATAAATGAATTAATTAAAATTGCAAACAAAATTAATTACAATTTAAAACAAATATACCTTTAAATGATTAAATAATTGAGCAACCTTAATAAAAATTGGAGTAATGAGAGAGCAAATGAAGAATGAAAGCAAAAATGGATGAAATAAATGAAATTTGGGCTATTTATAAAAGAAATTTGGGCCAAAACAGTCGTTGGAACATTAATTTACCGTTGAAAATCAATTTTGGCTGTTGGATAAAAAACTGGGAGCAATCTGACCGTTGGATCGTCATATTACCATTGGAATCACATCTAGGCCATCGGATCAACACAAGCGTGATCTGGGCCGTCAGATCACATTGCATGAAGGAGGGGAAATATCGCCAAAAAATCAGCTATATATTTCCAATATATCGCCGATATATCACCGATATTTTGCCACAGAGGCGATTTTTTCAAAAAATCTCCGATATATTTCCCTGAACCGATATATCGCCGATATTTTGGCGATATTTACGGAAATATCTCCTCTCCTATTTTTCTCCAAGAAATATCGTGTCGACTCCTCCCGATACATGATATATTGGTGATATATCGCCAATATATATCGATATTTTCCTCCTTGCTCAGACTCTACTCATCTTAAAAATAATAATAAAAAAAATGCGAAGAAGGGAGTAGGAAAGAAGGCTCGAAACTCCAAGCACTCGAAAAAGAAAGATGATGAAGAGGCGATGAAGGAGATAGGAAGCAGAAAACTATAGGACCTGACTCAGACCAGTACTTCCATCAACAACAAAGTCAAGGATGAAAACATTGATTCACTTCTCCAATTCGAATGATATTTCCACCCCCCCCCCCCCCCCCCCCCCCCCCCCCCCCCCCCCCCAAAAGCTCTTCAACCCATCTTATAGGGTTTTTGTCTTTGGTGCTTCTTCGTTGCTTTAGGGTTGAGAAACGTCACAAGATTCGTCCAAGCAACTTGAAAAAGTTACATTGATTAACAGATTTTAATAAGCATGTTGTATTTGTTTAGCCTGTTTAATGTGAGAGCTTTGCATATTAAATTACAAAAATGGACAATACTTTCTTTTAACTTATAAAAATCATAGACAATTAAAATAATTAAAATAAAATTTTATAAATTTTAAAAAACAATGAAGGTTAAAAATATATCATAAATACAAATAAATATCAATAAATTATAATTAAAAATTAAATATTTAGCTGCTTATTTGGATACACTTGCTTATATTAAAAAAAAATATATCAACTTGCCTTATTCTCTTAAAATCACTTTTAAGATTGTGACATTTTATGCTAAAATTATTACTATTTTTACTTTTAAAAATAATAAATAATAAATATATTCAAATCTAGGTGGGTTTGGATACTTTTCCTATTTTTGTGTTTTTAAAAAAGAGAAAATAACAATAATTTCTATATTAAATACATAAACTTTTAGGGGGTGTTTGGTACATGGGAATGAGAAGTAGGAATAGACATCTCATTCCTTTTCTCTCTTATTCCTATGTTTGGATAAATGTTAAGAAGACGGAAATGAAATAAAAAATTATTTAGGCAGAAACTAAATCCAACTTATAAGTCAGATTTGAATTCATTAAAAATAGGTGGTATTCTAATTCATTAAACTTATTGATAATATAAAATAATCTAAATTTATTATTTTACACTCTTATCTCATTCTTTAAGTCTGATGCTTATATTTTTTGCAAAGTTAGAGACCCCATTCATCATCCACTTTTATGCAACAAGTTATTCTCCCAAACTGAATCAATCGAATATTCCACGACATTTAGAAAAAAAATTTCAAGACTATTATTATTTTTATTAAAAAAAACGAATATTTAAAATTTTTTAAGGTTATGGATTTTATTGGATATGATACTTGTTGAAAATTAGAATGAAATTTGAATTTTTTTATTTCCTCTTTTGGAAATAGGAAAAACATTTGCTAGCTTTGAGAATTTAAATATTCTAATAAATATATTTTTTTTTTTGGTAAAACATAATTTTATAACTCTTAAGCATAACAAATTATTAATAAAAATAATAATTGAATATTTGTACATTTGGGTTATATGATTTTTTATGGTTAATTTTTTATTTATTGAGTATATATATATTTTTAGTCTTATTATTTATTAACAAAAAAACTCTCAAATTTTATTTTTTAAAAATAAAAAAAAATATGGAAGGATATTATTGTAAATTTATTTCTTTTTCATTTCCATTCCTATTATTATCAAACATTGGAATGAAAACAAATAATCATTCCAATCTTGCATTCCAAATTCATCCAAATACTAAAAATGGAATCATTAAATTCATTTCTATCCACTAAGAAATAAGAATAAAAACAAAATATTTATTTTCATTCCCTATTTTGAAGTACCAAACACCCCCTTAAAGACTTGCAATGAAATATAATGATTTTTCAAAAATTAATTTAAAAATGGAGATATTAAAATTATTTTATTAATTTTAATTTTAATATTTTTAAAGTAATTTTTAAGGACTAAATCTACACTTTTATATATAAGAATTTCTACATTTTTAAAAACAAAAAATAGAAAGTTTACGAAAACAAGCCTAAAGTGTTGTTTGGGCATATTTTTTTCCTTTTCTTCTTCTTCTTCTTTTTCTTTTCAATTTTTAAAATAAAAAATAATGGTGATTTTTAGATGAAAATGAATGAATTCTCAAATACTAGTTAATGATTTTTCAACATTAAGAGATGAAATAAATCATTATAAATAGTATCAAAGTTGATCCTTAACTTTAATTTAGGTTTTTGTTTGTTTAACTCAATATAAAAGAAACGAGTCCTTACAAATGGTATCAAGGTTGATCCTTAACTTCAATATAAGTTTTTGTATGCTTAGCTCAACAAGAAGTATTTGTTCATTTGGCCCTATAATCATGTTAGACATGACAAGAACATTATATTTGCATTTGAATAATTGTGATATCTCACTCAAATAAGTGAAAAAAGCTTATAACAGGTATGAATTTCTTTTAACCATATAATCATATTTTAAAGTTGTAAAAACCTTATGAGTGCATAGCAAATTATATAAAAGAGATTTGATTGTTATAATATTAAATAATAAATATATTGTATCTATATCGAGTATGACATATAACTAGATTATATTGAAGGTAGGTGAATATTCAATAGTTCTTAACAATAATACAAACTTGATTTTGTCCGAACTATTGCCACAAATTGTTCATTCTTATTTTACTCTCCCTCGGGCCTTGAGATGCATCTCTTTGTGCTCATAATTAGAGGTGGCAATTCTTATGTGGGTCGTGTTTGTATCGTATCTAATTTTAGATATTCAACCAAATAGTTTTACCTAAACATGATATGAATAATAATTAGATTAAAAATGTAAACCAAAATACAATCTCATTATTAAATGGGTAATAAATCATGTAATTCGTTTAATAATCAAGTCATTATGTTTAATTATAAAGTTTAGTTAAGTCATATATAAGTTTATATAATTAATCTTCTAATTTGACATATTTATAATTCAATTAACTCATTTATTCAAAAGTAAATTTAAAATGAGTCAAATATGTGTTAAATAGGTTAAAATTATCATTAGGTTAATTAATATAATTATCAAATAGGTCAATTTTTGTTAAATTCGCATTATATAGGTTGGCAAAAAAAATAACCTATTTATTGAATGAGTTTGATACTCAACCATGAATTTGACTCAAACATGATTATACTCATTCTAAACTTGCGAAAATTATATTGTATTCAAGTCATATTGACAAACTTTGCCTACCTATTCAAAGCTATATTTGGTTTTCGCAAAATCTAAGGTAAAGAAATAAAGATGAAAGGTAGAAAAAGAAAACAGAAAAGCGAGATTTGTTTCATTAGTATGAAAATATATAGAAAAAGGAACTTCAAATTTTTTAAATTAGTATTATCTTAATCCATTTAAAAATAATTTGAAATACATACACTTTTTAATAATTCATCTAATTATTTCATAAATACCCCTTTTACTTGTTATGTCATTGACACCCATTGACATGCTCTTCCATATAAATGTTTTCATTTCTTTTAAATTTATTATTATTATTATTTGAGATTTTTTTCACTACTTCTAATGACCACACCCTTCAAACTTCCTCACTTTTACTCTAAGATGTTTGGTCATGGAGAAAAAAATAAGTCCCAACTTTTCCTAAGACGTGTTTATTTCTAAAGGGAAAAAAACCTAAATAAAATAATAATAATAATAATAAATCTAAAAAGAAGATAAACATTTACGTTGATGTTAATAATATGATAAGTAAAAGGGACATTTTAAGAAATAATTAAATGACTTATTAAAAGTGTATATATTTCAAATTATTTTTAAATAAATAAAGATAATATTGATTTAAAAAATTTGAGGTTCATTTTTTCCATATATTTTCGTATTAATGAGTCAAGACCTACTTTTCCCAAAAGAAAAAGTAAAAAAAATAAAAATAAAAATTCAATAAACTATTTTTATATGTTATTTTAAATTTCAGTTTATTATTTCAACCAAACATAAACATAACTTAAAGGGTTTTTTTATTTTAGTTTTTTCATACAGGCCTGGCCCAAGAGAAATGGAGCAGTTTAATGATATTTGAACCTGAGATTGAAGTAGGGAGAGGCCGGTCCACGGGAGTATTGGGTAGGGTTTGGTTGGTGAGGAGTGGGCAAAGTGAGTGGAGAAATACGCGCCAAATAATCGCTGACTTGATTCCCAGTTCCCCCAACAAAAGGCGCGCATCGCCGATTCGAACCGACCTTTTCATCTTTTCTAAAATACAATATTTTATTTATTTATTTATCTTTGTTAACATGACAACAACAACAATCAACTTCTAATCTCGCACTATTACACAGCCTCCCAACAAACTCTATCCAATAATGTTACCGTTAATTAAGATCATATGATGCCACGGAATGTTATTTGATTTATATGACAGCATTATTAAGTATATACAAATTAAAAATTTTATGATTTATTTTTCAAAATAAATCAGAGCAGTGGTACTTATTTATGCATTTTCTAAATTAAGTAGGAATTAATAAGAAAAAAAAAATAATAATTGAGAGGGGTGGGTTTTTATAATAATAGAACTTCCCTCCACATCTATATCCGAACCAAAATTCCCTCCTCCCTCCCTTCCCTCGTTTTCTTCTTCTTCTTCTTCTTCCCTTTCTTCCTACCTTTTTTAATCTCTTTCAGATCTCCCTCCAATTCCTCTCCGCTTCCTCCTCTGCTTTTCCTACAATTCGCCTAACCCTAACCCCGATCCCCTCCTCTTCTCCATCTTCTTCCCCCATGAACCCTTCTTCTCAGCCGCCTCACCAGATCATGCACCCTCCCAAACGCCACCTCCCCTTTCCGCCCGCCCGCCCGCCCTTCGTCCCCTCGCCCGGGGACTACCACCGCTTCTCCTCCTCCGGCCGCGTCCCCGATCACGAGGCCGACGAGGCCGTGGTGGTAAAATCTCCGGTGAGTTTGCTCTGGGGATCTGTTTGCCTCGGTGTTTGGAATTGGAAATTGGTTGGCTGTTGACTGTGGGAATTGTGTGTTCCTTGCGGTTTGTATGTGAGTTTGGTTGTTTGTGCTTTGTTCTGGAACTTAGGGCGCTGAATTGTGATCAATTGAGTAGAATTGGACCTGTGGTTGAAGGATTTTGGCGTTTTTATAAATTGGATTGCAAGCTGGGAAAGGAACAAGTTAATTGTAGTTCAGAAAGTTGTTAGTAGCAGTATTGGGGTTGTCGTTTTGCATAGAACTCTACACGGGGTGAGATCTATTGTAAGCTCTTCTTCAAGTTTATGTGTCTTCTCCCATCCTTCTTTCTGGTTCTTGCTTTCTTTCTAGTTCTTTGCTTTATGGTATGACAGGTTGAGAAGGTTCTATGGGTGTAAATGTGAAGATTTAGTTTTTTTCGTCAATAGCTGAGGCATAAGGGGTTTAAGTACCATTTGGTGCATTGAAAGATAATTGTAGTTGGATGATTAGGTGATCTATTAGTTTAAAGATTTGGGGCGTTTTGATAAATGGTTGTTGGGCCATTGCAATGAAGTGGGATTATATTATGAGTGAATTAGACTCCTGGATGGTGATGATGTTCTCAGGTGTAGGTTTTGTTTTAGAATTTTAGACCGTTGTTCATCAAGCTTACCAAAAAATTGTGGTGGGTCTCCTGTGGAGGGCTATGTTTTAGGATGATGTTTGGTGTCGGATGCTCTTTTTGGTAGCTTGATGAACTTTCTGGAACAATGCAAAGAGAGATGCAAGGTTCTCATTGTTTATCCAATCAAAAAGTTTTGTTCCCTTGTCTTTGTGTTTGATTCTTTAGAAAGCCTGGGGTGTTTTACTTGAGTTTGACCATCTAATCTGTCAAATTACTTGTCACCTTTCCATTGGGCAAAGATGGGGGTTTTCTTCCGAACAAAGATTGTTTTAAAATTTCTTTTCCATATTTTTGGCCATAAATTATCTGGTTTTAAGGTTCTTGATGCCTTTCCAATTTGTGCTTCGCAAGGTGGACATCAAGCCAGTGAATCATTTGTGATTTGTTGCCCTTTCTCTCCTGCCATCTGGTTATTCAACACATTTCATTTTAAATCTTAAAGAATGCATCCGTGTTTATTGCTTATATTGACATTTCGTTGATATTAGAGTGCTGCACAAAAAAGTAGTAACATAAGCTCAAAATGCACATTCCTAGAGGGAGCACATAGCTCCTGTGAATCAATAATTAGAGCTAACTTTTCCAATAGTTAATAGATGGAGAAGTTTGTAGTCTAGAGGCCAGACTCGACTAGGTTTTTATCAACTTAGAGAAATCATTTTCCCTTGTAAGGTATCTAAATGAGTTATGGAAAGGAAAGGAGTTTCAAATAGACATGCTGAATTGACCAATGATATCCTTGAGGAAGTTGTACATGGGAAAAGCTTAGCGAGAGAGCTGTGAGTTCTTTGTAATTACAAGGGGTGTAAAATAATAAGGAAATCTCAGTCCCTGTTTATAGGATGGTCATCAATCAAATGGGCTTTTCTTGAAGAGTTTTAGATGTTGGTAAATGTCCACAACTAGCTTCTCCTGTTACTAGTTTTGCATATATTGGTGGAATGTAAGCAAGCAAAGAGCCGCTTGAATCTGTCTGCAGTTATTATGTCCATTCCAGTGGCAGTATTATTCATACAGGCTGGCATCTGCTTGCATCTGTAGTTTTTGGTGGTTCAATGGGGTCATTCATATGGGGTGTTTTTACTAAATTAATTTATTATTATCTGCTATGAAAGAGTTACAAGCATGTCCACAATTTCTCCATTAAAAAAATATTATAATCTTTTTGCTTTCATTAAGAGGTTTACAACCTAAATGATATTTTTGTTGACAAACTGGGTCATTGTAACTATTAGTGAAGTTTTATCTTCGAGGAATTCTTTTTGGCAGGCTGGGAAAACTTTTACTCTTCTTTGCTTTTGCTTGGTGTAAAATCTTCAATATTTTGCCTCATTTAATATTAGGCTGGTTTTCCCATTGTTAATGCATTTTTTTTTTCTTGGAATAGTTCAATATATTTTTCAGTTAATTATATGATTAAATTTTATTGCACATGTTGCTCATTGCAATTTACAAAAACTATATGGTATTCTTTAGCAATTAAAGCGGAAAAGTGAACCCGATTATGAAGCTGAGTCTAGCGAGTGGACTGCTGTTCCTGGTTTTACTGACGTAGTCAACAGTCCTGTCCAGACACCTGTATCAGGAAAAGGAGGAAAGGCACAGAAAACATCAAGGATTACCAAGTGCAGCAGGTCTGGACCTCAAACTCCAGTATCTAATGCTGGTGAGCAGTTTCTGTCGAAGATGTGTATATTTGGCTCCCAAATTTTTAATTCTGCAGCATATCCAATGAAAAATTAACCATCAGAATCAACAAATCCCTTGGTTCTACTAGGATTTTATTATCAACATGAACATGAATAGAGATTCTCTTATCAGCATGAACAGTTCTCTTTTGCTTATGATCCAATAGTGAGCCATGGTAGACTGAGAAGAGAAGCCAAATTTACTGAGATGCTTTCTCTCAATTTGCAGGTTCTCCTGGAAATAATCTTACTCCAGTAGGTCCCTGTCGTTATGATAGCTCACTAGGTAAGTAAATGATTGCTTATCTCTTTGTATATGTGTGTGAGATTTTTTTTCCTCTCTCTCTCTCTCTCTCTCTTTCTCCTTTTAGTCTTTTATTGTTGTTGTTGTTATTATTATTATTATTTTGAGTTTGAAAACAAGGTGGAGTTTGTTTTATTTTTTCTATAGATGTTTTCATTTAATAGTTTGTGGGACAGCCAAAGTGGATGCCATAAAAGTGACAACAATGTCCTATGATTCTCATTCAGGTCTCTTGACAAAGAAGTTCATTAATTTGATTAAACATGCAGAAGATGGTATTCTTGATCTAAATAAAGCTGCCGACACTTTAGAGGTGCTATTTTATATCTAACGCAATATATCCTGTGGCATAACATCCTGTCAATTGAAAACGTTTCCATTATCACAGGTACAGAAGAGGCGTATATATGACATAACCAATGTCCTTGAAGGAATTGGTCTCATTGAGAAGAAGTTGAAGAATAGAATTCAGTGGAAGTATGAAAATATTCTGTCATTTACTTTTTATTTAAAGTTGTTTTGAAATGTTAATAATTACCTCAACATGTGAAGAATTACTCAAAAGTTAATTGATTTTTGTAGGGGACTTGATGTCTCGAGGCCAGGAGAGGTTGATGAAAATGTTACTAGTTTACAGGTATGCAGAAGTAGGTAAATTGTTTCTTGGCATGCACTGTCTTGATCTTCATGGGTGTGTTTGATCACCATAATTGGTACTTCAACTAAACATATCAAGTAGTCCTACTGTTTAAGTGTGTTTTACAGTGCAAATAGTATAAATGAGATGCCAGTTAAAAAACAGACTCTACTTGAAAATCACTTAAATTTCTACAACCATGGTCATTAAATACTTAAGAGAAACATTTGCTCTCAGGTTTTTAAAGTTTTGTAACTTTTGATTATCACTTTTAATCATTGTTTATAACCTAATTCCTTTTAATTTTCAATTCTTTTATAACGAATTCTAAGGGTGAGGAATTTATCAAAGTTGTAAACTCTCTTCCACTTTGTCATTTTGATTAAATAGGAAAAAAATGATCATGCATATAAGTTTATTAGATTCTTTACATTAAATCATCTACATATTTCATTTTTTAAATTATGAATTATATAAAAACAGTTGAATTTTTTTACTGTATTCTTCAATCATCACCAAAAAAACATAGTAGTACATGTGACATAGCTTAACATATGGTTCTTCATAGAAAAATCTAGTAATTGTTTGTGGATTAATCTGTAAAACAAACTTTTCTTTTCTTTTAATTCTTTTAATTTTTTGTTTATCAAACAGTATAACTGAATCTGAATTCATTACTTAAATTTCAGATGCTACCATTGGCTTTTTATTTTTGTACATTCAATAATACTTGCAGTTCAGTATTCAATTTTCAGTTTTATTAAACACCCCCTCTTCAACTCTTTGAGAGAGTTTTATTCTTTTTGTTTTATTTTTTGTTTACATTGCCTCTGCCAATCCTATGGTTTTGATGGTCTGGGCCCTAAATGAAGAACAATTGTGGTAACTGGTAATTAGACAGCAACCAAGGTTTAGTCAAACAAATATTAAATCTATCTGAAGTGAGCAGAAAGCCAAAGTAGGTTTTGGCTAGCTGACGGCAATATCTAGAAAAAAGCTGTGGAATTGAGTTCATTGAATTGCATGGGTATATGCAACATTCAGGGAATGGTGGACCATCTGTGATATTTGTCACCACTGGAGAGAACTGGAGAATTTGGAAAGAAAAATTGTTTGCATCTTTCCTAAACTTGCAGGATGTGGTCTTATGAATAGTTTTTCCTCTGCAGGAAGAAGTTGAAAACCTTTCTATTCAGGAGCGCAGATTAGATGCACAAATAAGGTAATGTGAACATTCCTATGCTAGTACAGTTCTATGATGTCTTGCAAGCTCTGGGTTATGCTGATGCTTTTAGTCTGTTGCAGAGATATGCAAGAAAGATTGAGGGACCTGAGTGAAGATGAAAACAATCAAAAGTAAAATTTCTCCCCTTGCTCCCATCAAAATTCGGTTATTTAACTAGTGGTGTGTTAGTTTGATCAAGACGATAACTATTTCTACACTCTTACTTATCTTAGGTGGCTTTTTGTCACTGAAGAAGACATCAAGGGGTTACCCTGCTTCCAGGTTTGTTTTTTCTTCGCTTTGATTTGGTGGTTTACAGTAATTGAGATTAGAATGTTTCAAATCCCAAGAATGTGCTCATTTCTGTTTGGCTGATTGTTAACGGGAGTCTGTTTGTATTGTTCCCACCAGAAAGAAACCTTGATAGCAATTAAAGCCCCACATGGCACCACACTAGAAGTCCCAGATCCTGATGAGGTAAATCAAGTGCAGAGAAGATCAAGGAAAAGTTCATCTTTTGTGTCTTAACATTCCATATTCCCTAAGAAATTTTGTCCTTTGCGTGTAGGCTGTTGATTATCCTCAGAGGAGATACAGAATAGTTCTTAGAAGCTCAATGGGCCCTATAGATGTTTACCTTGTCAGGTACTGTTGCCTTTTGGTTACAACACCTGTTTTCTATTTGCAGGCACGGGATAACCATTATTCTTATTTGGAAGTAAGGATGATAAACTATTTGAGACAGGCTATTCTGTTCTGATGCCTTGTCTTTTCATTCTCTTAATTTTTCTTGATATTGGTTTAGTCAATTTGAAGAGAAGTTTGAGGAGATTAATGGTCTTGAGGCACCTCCAAGTTTTCCATCAAGTTCAGGATATAATGAGGACCCAACAGCAGCAATGGTAACAGAAGAGAGCAGAGGGAAGGAGATTGAAATACAGGGACAAGATGCTCATAGAATGTCCTCTGATCTTAATGCGTCACAAGATTTTGTGAGTGGGATAATGAAGATCGTTCCATCAGATGTTGATGTAAGTCTTAAAACTTGAATTGTTATGGTTAGCATGGTTTTAAAAGCTTTGTGATGATAGAGTCTGCTGAAAAGGGATTAGAAGTGCAGGTAACATGCTCTATTTTACAGAATTGGAAGGAAAGGAAACCGTTGCAGTTGGATCGGTGGAGATTGATAATTTTTTCTTTGTCCATTGTTTTTTATACAAGTATAACCCTTTTTATGCATCATTCAGCAATTATAAATCAGAGTTCTTGTTGGAATGAGGGTTCTTTCAAATGGAAAAAATCTGTAACTTTGCTTTCTTTTCACTTCAGTGAAAAGGGAAGAGTGATGTTTTTAACCATGAATGTGTTGCATGTGCAGTTAAATCATGTAAGCACCCAGGTGTTCTAAACATTTCCTGTTTCCTTGACAGAGTGATGCAGATTACTGGCTTTTGTCAGATGCCGATGTGAGCATCACAGACATGTGGAGGACAGAGCGTATCCTCTCAATAATATATTGCGTATTTTCTTTTTATCTACTTTCCTCATCTTTATTTACGTGCAAGTACCAAGTTCCTTGACTCTCAACCACAGCTGGAGTTGAATGGAATGAGTTAGATGCTCTTAATGATGACTATGCAATGGCTAATGTCAGCACACCACAGCCTCAAACTCCACCATCTAGTGCTGCGGAAGTGCCTCCTGCTGCCAATACTCCAGGGAGGTGAATTAGATTGGCATGCAAAACAAATCATGGATACTTGGGGAACCAATTAATTCCATCCATCTTCCATTTTCCTGATTCAATTGTAGAGGTGGTGAAAAATTTGGAGGTTGCCTCCTCATTGCTCCACAAGAAGGCATCTCAGGAAGTTTAGAGAATGTGTAGATGGGGGAAGCTGGTTCACTGTACAGTAGGCTAATACTATACATGATCAGTCTGATTTAGTAATGAATAGAAATATTATTTGCTCTATTACAATTTTGCCTCTGTATATTGTTCTATGGCTTGCTTTCTCCTCCTCTCCCCCCCCTTTTGTACGATTGACTTGAAATTTGGTTATGTTGGTTTTAGGTAAGTAATGAATCAAATTACATGAGCATCTTATGTGATGGCAGAACTGTGAAATGCGATTTTCCGTTTCCCTTTGGGCAGCACAATGCTGCTTGAGTTCTTGGTACTCTTTGATGGTACTTGATGTGGATGCTGTTTTGCTCAAATCAGGTTAACCTGCTACTTTTTAAAAATGAAGTATCCTAAGTAAATGCTGTGCTTGTCAATTGCTTATAGTTTTGCTGTTTAAGTTAAGTGTGATCCTGGGGCATTTCACCATGGATTATCAGAATGTCTAGTGCCTTTAAACACCTTTTTAAGTGGTTCATGCTTCCTCATAAACTGAGACATGAGTGCTCTTCTTATATTACATTGTCCATGTCCAGGAAAAACTTGAATTCAAATTTACCTGTTTCATTTTCTATGAATTAGGTTTGAACCAGAAGTAATTTTCTCTTATTCCTTAGCTTCAATGCTAGCAGAGCTACTTAGAGACCACAGTGAGCTTAACAAGAAATGGGTTGACAAAAAAAAAAAAAAGGTACCAATAATCCTGCCATGCAGAACTTCCAACATGTAGCAGCTTGGTTGCATGCCTAAAACAATAAAAAAATTGATGGCCTTGACATAAAATTTTGAAGGATTCAGATTATTGTGAAAGCAAAGTTGTACTCTCGTTCAGGCGGGCAGAAGCATCGACATTACTATGAAAAGAATGATTTCATATTAAAAAAGAAAAACAGAGAGCATATTACATTAGGAGGTAGGAGGTAGGAGGTAGGAGGTAGGAGGTAGGAGGAGGTAGTCATACGCATACAAGTTAATTCTCCTTGTCAACTTTCTTCCCAATCCAGCTGGCCACGATGGGAGTGAGAGCTACGGTGGGTGGGAACCTTATAGGAGATGCAGCCTTATGTGCAGCATATGCCAATGCAAACGTCCCCACTTTCTCCCCAGTCGCATCCACAGATATTCCCACCTTTTGCAACTCAGCAATCAAGACCATTGCTCCCAAACCTATTATTTTTATATGGAGGAAGCTTAAAGTTTGCAATTCAAATACCTTTTGCAACAGAGCTTGGACATCCACTCCTGCATTGATTAGTGCATAACAGAGGGAGAAGGAGATCAAGGAGAGAGTAATGGAGGTGGCCAGGTATGCTCCCCCATATTTTGCTAGCAGCTCCTTGGCTTCTTCTCCTTTTGATTTCTCTCTTTTGCCTCCTTCCTTTTCTTCATCTTTTGAGCTGAATATCTACACTCATTCAATAAATTCAACACCAAGTAGGAATACAGGAATTAGATTTATGGTCCACAAGATTATTACACAGAAATTCCTTTTCATCGAAAGATGCAAATTTTTTCTTAATTTTACTACACTGTGTTTTAATTTCAAAAATTTTGAAGAGTTACCATTAATATTCTACTGATGCTATTGAATGGTATTCAATAGAGGAAAAAATAAATAAATAAAAACAGATGCAAAGCATAAATTTTTCCTTGGTGAGGGAAATGCTGAATATTTTTTCAAATCCATGGCTAGTCGACTGGCTGCTGAGAAAAAGGTAGGAAAGACAAATATAAAAATTCAAAGATTATGCCTCAAAAAGAGAAAAAAAAGGAAGTGGCAATCTAAAAATAATAGAATGAAGTCACTGCCTATCATTTTCTGGGACTGCACTTTGTTATTAACATAGCACCAATTTCTTGTTCTGCAACCACTGAATCACCACACTAATGGGAGTTGTTCAATACCCCAGATTGATTGCATAGAAATACAGAATAAAAACCATTTTTTTTTTTTTTTTAATATTTATTCGGCACCCAAGACAGCAATATCCCCCATTCAACTCTCTATTCAAGTATTCCATTCGTCGGAAACCTAAAGAACGTGGAACTCAGGATTCAGAATTGTGCTTTCTTCTATGTTTTCCTCAGTTTTCTCGGCAACCAAAAGGAGGGTAATTGAATATATAAAACCTTGAAACTCATGCAAGTGAAAAAAAGAGAAAACAGAGCTTCACTGTAGAAGGCGGTAGCAGTACGAGATAATTCAATAAATCAATAAAATTGCAGCATTACAACCAACCAAAATCAAAAGAAAACGAGGAGAAGAAAGAGGAGTTAGATGGGCACCTTCCAGAGACCAGCTTCAAGTCCAAATTTCTCCGTAATTTCCTGTGCTGAAGGTGAAGAAGATGGAGAAGGAGAGGGGGTTCTGATTTCCTCAGTTTTTTCTTTGATAGCTCTGACTCTAAAGCAAGTGAAATTGGGTTTGGAGGGAGGAGTAGAAGCAGAGCTGCCGATTCTGAATTCCCTAGTATTTATCGAGAGAGAAGCAGATGAGAAACAAGTGCCCAGCAGAGCTCCTGCCATCGCTAGCTATTCTAAATTTCTAACCAAAATTTACATCCAACCTGCTCATACTTTCCAGGAGATAAACTCATTATACTAAGCTACTGAGTCTAGGACACAGCAGGAAATATCATATATAATTGTTGTATTACTTTATTGCCCTCTAACCTTTAACATCATTCCCATTGCATGGGCCCGGAATTTCGCTCTCCTCAACAATTATAGAAAAAATATAAATAAATGAAAAATGTTACCAATATATAGGATTTAAGATATAAATAGATGAGATTTACTACATAATGATTCTTGAAAATATTTTTAGCTTAAAAAATGTTTTTGAAAAAAACTTATGTGTTTAACAAACTTTAAGAAACACTTTTAAAAATCTAAAAAATCATTTATAATATTTGAAAGTCATTTGTAGCGTTCTGGAAAAGGATTTTTTATTATCTGTTTGACAGTGATTTTAAAAAATGTTTTTACACTAAAAGTTGTTTTTGAAAAATAAAATAAAAAATTAGACGTTTGTTAAATTTAGGAAATATTTTTAAAAATTTGAAAAATTACTTATAATACTTTTTAGAGAAATACTTGATATGTGATTATTCTAAAAATACTTCTATTAAAAACGTTCTCGAGTAAAAATATTGATTCTTTTAAAAATACTTTTAGATAAAACACTTTTATTAAAAACACTTCAAGTAAAAATATTATCAAATATATTTTAAATTGTGTTTCATAATGATTTGAAGAAGTATTTGTATAATTTCTAATACTTAAAAATAAAATTTTTTGAATATTAGAAAGGTAAAAAACGTTTCCAAAATCACTACTGAATGAAATATAGTCTCTAGTCTTAATTGAATTCACCAATAGCTTAACAAATTAAATTACATGAGTTGTTTTCATTTTCTTTCCTCCCCCAAAAGTTAAAAGCTAACTAAATTTTGCCTTAGTCGAATTAAATAATTCGATGTTTGAACTTGGGGTCGGGCTGAATTTCAAGGAGGGAACTTGGAGAGGCCAACAAGGCAAGCAGCGATGGAGGGTTATTTTGGTAATTACCACTAGGATGGCCTTTCTTAAACCTATGGCCATGAGAAGGGACAAGTAGCACTCCATTACATTTGTTAGTCAGTAGTAGAATGCTATGGCTGACGAGGCAGGAAGATTAAAAGGCTTATCTCTTATTTTAGGTGGTGCAACATAAAATTCGGAAAGCTACGTATATCCGTCTCAAAATACTAGTAGAGATGATGCTATTTTCATAATCTGTAGTCATTTTGTGCATAACCATTTTTATTTTTTTCACTTCTAAATAATATATTTATTGTAAAAAAGGTTGAAATTGACATTATATATTTACTCCATATAATCCTCTAGACTTTGATTTAATTATTATTTTAATTAAATTATTTATATAAAAGCGTGTTTTAATAACTTTATATATTAAATTATTTAATGCTTGAAAATTAATTTTAATTTTAATTTTTTAATAATTAATATTAAATAATCTTTAAATCGTGTAAATGGAATACTTTTTTTTAATACAAATTTCAAATTTTATTTTATATATTATTAATAATTATTTTTGTATTAGGAAATTAAGTTAGTACACCATATGAGGTTTGGGCTAGAATACATAACACTTTAAAATATATATCATTAAAGAAAAAGTAATTTCAAATAAATTATTTCCTTTAAATAATTTATAAAATGACATAACATGTAAATAATTCAATTAAGTATCCATAAATAATATTTATGATGATGATTTCTTTTTGCATATTATAACAAATATTAATTATGATGAATGTAAGAGACAAATAAGTAACAATATAATAAAAATAATAGAGAATTACATACAAATAAAGAGAGTAAGGTAGAGAGAAATGCAAACTCAAGATTTATAGCTGTTCAACCCAATCTCATCCAACATTCGCTCTTATTTAGTGTCGATGCAAAGCTTGAGGTTTCACTATATCAAGGCCTCTAAACCAAGCTTTCAAGTTTTACACTTAGTGATCGATTCTTTCTATTGTTTAAAATAGTAAACCTTTTTATGTAGCAACTATGGTCAAGAAAAACCAGAGAAAGAGTTACTATGACTTTTATAGTACTCTAGGTATCGTCTTTAAGGATTCACTTATGGAATTTGTCAATACTAAGATAAATGAATAACTTTTATTTGAATCCTCAAGTAAGAAACCAATATGTGAATTAAGTGAAACTAAGTAAAAGAAACTAAATTAATAACTAGACGAATATTGATTTTTAATTTAATTGATTCAAGTCTGAGGCTTTCCACAATCCAACTTAAGGTATAGAAACAAAGAAAACAAGAGTTTCTTAAGTAGAGTGATCTTAGATTTTAGGATCCTTGGCCACTTGCGATCAACTTGAGTTCTATAACTCGTAATTGCATCAGAAACCTAATTTTTCATTTTTAAAATAAATTCCTAAAACCATAAAATGAATGAGATTGATTACTGGCTTAAAGTTTGACTTTTTAACTTTTCTTGCTCCTTATAGCTTTGTTTTGGGGCAAATAAAGATAAGGAAGATCAGGATAACTAATACTCAAGAGTTACCAAGAATCACTAGTATCGGGTAATAACCTACTATGTCATTCCCTAAAATGACTCACAAGGATAGGATAAAAAATTGATAAATTATAATCCAACCAATAATTAATCTCATTGTTATAATAATTTGCCTATTGTTCCTATAAGTTTCTACCCCTTAGGTTTTCATGCTTCAATCCTCAAATTGGCTTTTTAGCCTCTCATAGGGATGATGTCACATTCACAATTTATAATAAGTTAAAAATCCATGATTTGAATAAAAAGAAACTAAAAAGAATATATATTCAATAAAGAAGAAAAGAAACAAACTGAAGTTCTTGTCTTCTTCTCTACAAAAATGTCAAACTCCTAGAACATCCTTAAACCCTAAAACTAAGAGAGTTTATATGGTATCATCAATGACTTAACATGTGACACAATCTCATTGGCCACTTATTACAAGGAAAAATCATAAACAACCTCAAATGCTTCAAAATTTACAAGTTCTAAATGAATACAAGGCATTTCCAATTGGATGGAGGCATTTGGAACTCATTTCGACATGTCCTGGAACTCAAACTCAATCACCAGTGGCTAAGTTCGAAATTTGAGTGACTTCTAAGTCAATTTCGAACTCAAAAATGGAAGAGGGAGGTCTAATTCAAAATCAAGGGGTTGAGTTCGAAATGCATAGTGAATTTTGAACTTAGCATTCTTCTCTGACCAGTTTGTTTCAAACATTCATAACTTCCCCATTTTAGCTTTAATTTATGCACCATTTGAAGTGTTGGATTTTTGACTTCTAGAGCTTTGAAACGATATATAGTTTGCCCAAAATAAACTTTGGGAAGTGCTCCAAATTTCACCTCAAATTTAGAATATATGTTACCACCAGATTTTGAGTTCCAAATTTCCATGCAAATTTGCTTCAAGCCTCATTGTCCATGTTTGTGTGTCTTCTTTCTTACTTCATAATGGTCATTCCTCATATCCCAAACTCATGAAATCCTCCTCTTGTATTTCCTCATATTCCATGAGTCTTGACTTGCTCATTCTCTCATTTAACGCCTTCTTGATCTTTCAAAATCTAGAGTTATTCAACTTGCACCATTTTCTTCTCTTGAATTAGAATTCTTCCCCCACACAAAACAAGAAGTTTGAAGCCAGTAAATAAGAGTTGGAATTAAACTAGCAGGTAGACATAGTCTAGGGTTGATTGATTGACCAACCGGTCGAACTGGCTACTAGTTGAGGTTATCGTTGCCCAATTGGCTCTCAATCAGTTGAGGTTTAACATCGACTAGTTAAATACATGCTATTTAAAGTGAAAAAGTACAAGTACACCTTGATCAACTAAGCCCAATCGACTCCTCCTTAGCCTAACTGGTTGCATTATAAAGTACATAAAAGACCTCGATTTGAGGCTTGAAACTTTATAACTTGTGTTCAACTTTTTAAAACCCTTTAAAACAAGTTTAGGAAGGATTAGGTTTAGGGTCTAAATAAAAAACATTAAATAATCCAATTTGTAAAAAAATAAAATTGATTTAGGCACTTGGATGATTTTAGGTGCTTAAATAAAAATGAAATGTATGATTCTAGTGAATGAATAACCTTACAAAGAGATTATAGAGAATTGGCCTTGATTGATATTCTCTTTGAAGTTTTCTTCTTCTCATTCTTGATTTTCTTTTACTTTGATTTATCTTTGTGATTACCACTTTAAAAATCTTCTTGCCTAAATACACTTTAACATCAGTTGTAAACCTTGTTTTGATATCATCAAAACCAAGATTAACCAAAACTTGGTTTTACAATCTCCTCCTTTGGATGATGGCAAAATCAAGGTTGCTAAAATGCTCCCCCTCAATAAATGTTCATTTTATTTATGAAGATATTCAAGTTTAAGAACTTTAAGAAGTATATTAAGGGTGCTAAAAAAAAAAATACAACCAAATATAAATAGCATAAAGAGTGGTTAGCAATATGGCAAAATATAAACATTAAATATGATATATGTATATTTGACCAATTAAGCACATAAAATCAATATTGATAGGATTGATAAAACAATGTTAATATTTCAAATTACTTCACCCCAAGTTAGCAATCTATTATTACTTCTCCATTTTTTTGTTATTTATAAAAAGTTTCATTTAAGCATGGAGAGAGAATTATGATTTCAACTAAAAATGATTTTATAAATTTTAACATTAAAAAAATCATCATTTTTCATAGAAATATGCAGGATAAAATCATTTTACTATTTCTCCATCTTTTTCATTTCAAACATTTTCCAAATAAAACTTTGTTCAAACTTAGAACATTTCCAATTTAAATCATGATTTGGAAAAAAAAAATGTAAGGGAATAAGAGAATATATGCATTTTAATCCAAACCATAAGTTAGCAATTATACCAATTTTATCAAAATTATTTAACACTTTTTATGCATGATCATAACTTAAAAATATTATTAATTTTGCCTTATGAAAATTTCAATCCAACAAGATAATAAGACAAATAAACACATTTAAGTTAAAAATAAAAATTACCTTACTTGTTGAGTTTTCATTAATACAATCCATTTGATGAAGACTTACATTATCTCCATTCCATTGGAAGATTCTTTATTTGCTTGCTCTCTTTGTTGTGGAGTTTTCTTCATTTTCATTTGACCTTTGAATCTCCTTCACTTTCCCTTGATGTTGACCTAAGCTTCATCAATATTCTTCTTCCAATTTTTAGCTCATTATCATCTTTGATATATTTTCAACAAAACAGTTACAAGGATAAAAAAAACTAAGAAATGTTATATCATTCATATATATATCAAGTTTTTCCCAAAAACTTTCTTTTGATTTGAAAATTTTGGTTATTCGCATCCAAATGATAAATCAAAAGGTGATATTTAAAATATTTTCTTCAAAGATGATTTATGTATAATAAAATGATATTTCGCATTATTAACATATTTTGAACTATGGGAGGGATACCATTTCCAAGAAAAGAAAAAAATTAATGTCAATTGTCTTCAAGGTAAGCATATCCTCTTTTTTCTTGCATGGGTCCTTACAAAACAAATTAGGTAACCTTTGGTAATCATTCTTCTTGGGTCCTAGAGGATTAACATTTTTTTTTTTTTTTGGAATCCAAAATAATTTAGAATCTTGAGCAACATGAGGAGATTTTTTTAAAGGACAAGTACAACTAATGTGTCCTCATCTCCCACAAAAAATTGCAAATAGTGTATGGATTAATACTTGAAGCTTCTTGCACAAAATAGTTTTTGTAGTATATTTCATTTTTATGAGTCTTGTAACCCAATTTTTTTTTCTTTATAAAAAAAATATATTTTTGACTTGCTAAGATCATGTTAAAGACTTTCTGACCATTTGAGAATTTTTCTGGAGAATATATTAACCACTTATTCTTCTTCTTCAACTCCTCATTTTATTTTTCAAAAGATATTTTTGCCTTATTAATATTTTTAAAATTTTCTTTAAGCTCATTGAGCTCATTTTCAAGAGAAAAAATTTTTCTTTTTGAAAGCGACATTTTTCAAAGAAAACTTTTCAAAATCAAGGTATAATTCTTCACAAACGTTTTGTAATTCATCTTTTATAGTTGCAGAATTTACTTCATCTTCATGACCCTCTAAAGCTATGAAACACATGTTGACATTCTCATTTGTGCACTCTTCTTTCATGGAGTCTATATCACTTTCACTCCATGTTGCCACCATTGCTTTCTTCTTCTTTTTAGAACTTGAGGACTTATTTGACTGAGATTTTTTTTTCCTTTGATCTTCTCAAACTTAATATACTTCATGAACTTCTTTGAGAAGAGATCAAGGTCTTCGTCTTCACTCTCTTCCTATTTATAATCAATTATTGAAGTTTTGAATGATATATCATTTCTTTTTTTTACTTCAACCTCTTAATGCTTGTTCATGTTCATCGCATGAGTCATGAGTGACCTAATGAGTTCTTTAAGTGGGATCTTTGAAAGATCTTTGGCTTCTTGAATGACGATCACCTTAACTTTCTATTTCTTTGGGATTTCAAAATCTTCATGACTTTTTCCATTATGCCTAAAGCTTGAAATCTATTCACAATCTTCATGAACCTAGTAAACATCATAGTGATAGTAAAATTAAATAAGAATAAATATTATTATGACTAAATATTTTAGAATAAATTTGAAATTTAGTTATTTATAAAATAATGTGAGATGAAAATACCACATGAGGTAATCATAACCATAATGTTGAAGAGAGACAATACTCAAGAGAATTAAAGAGAGGCATGAAAAACATAAATCTAAAGTCATGTAATGAAGTAGGTGCCAAAATGATATCTTATATTGGACGATAGGATTTGCTAAAAAAAAAAAAAAAAACCACGCACTAAACACTAAGGCCTTTAAGATGCTAAATTATATCATTTTATTGGTAAATAAAATCTAACAATGAGAAAGAGAGACGAGAAAATTAGAAACTCAATATGGAATCTAGTAACAAGAAAGGGGAGAGAAATAGCAACTGAATACCCTACAGATTGATAAAATGAGTCAATTTATAGGTGGATAAAATTAAAAAAACATTAATTTCTAATGGGCCACAAGTGAGAGAGAGTGTTTGAGAGTGTGATATACATTATGGAACCTAATAAGTTAAACTTTTAGGAAAATTAATAATTCTTCAAGGGTATAATTAATTTGACCCTTATTTAGCCTTTTTATAATCATATATATAGCGCCTATTGTTAATGCATTAGACTAGGTTGGAAATTTTGCTTAAAAGATTATTGGTTTGAAACTAATTAATTACCATGAGTCTTATGCCAAACATATTTGTATTGAAGTCATGAAATTTGGAAACTTTAACAAAATAATGTCATTAAAAAAAATGACAATTTAATTATAGGTCAAGTGGGCTGTGTACTTCTGTTAATTTTTTTTTTAATAAAAATAAAAAATTTTATTTTTTAAAATATATTTTTCTAGTTTGATACAACTAAAAGAATTAAGGATTTGAAAATCTAATTTGTGTGAAATAAGACCTTGAAAATCCAAAGATGCTATTGTTTTGCCCTAATTCCAAACCTCCAATGACCAAGATTGAGTATTTAGTGTTGGAATAGTCTCGAAAAGTATGACATTTTTGAAGTAGTAATGAATAAAGTTTAGTTGTAAAATTCAGCAAAAATGCTTCTTTTGATACACTTTTAGCCTATAATATTTGTTTTCATGATCATAAAGTGCTTGAAAGTGAATTTGGTACGAGGTGTCACCTTTTTGATATTGTAGGGCAAATATTGATCTTTTTTTGATGTCATACCCAATGTTTTTCTATATCAATTTTCTTGAAATCTGGACTTGAGTATATATATTGAACCAAAATCGATACAGTATTTTTGTTGCAATCCATTTTCGGTCTCGGGGATTGTATCAAATTTAGTGTTGATTTTCTTTATGGCATTATTAGAAAGCTTAGCGATAAGTCTAAGAGAAAAATGATTCTATTTCTTTCTCTTGATTAGAAAACCAGTACAAAAGAAGGCTTATATGGTGGATGGAGACAATTACACGCAACAAACTACCAGCTCAACCAATTAACAGTAAAACAAACAAACAAAAGAGGGCTAACTAAACTCTAACAAACCAAACCTTTTATTACCAAAAATACCCTGCTACTTTAATACCCCATCTCAAGATGGGTAGTGAATATTGTGCACTCCCATCTTATTGGGTAAAAATTTAAACTGAGCAGGAAACAATGGTTTAGTAAAGATATTCGCC
This sequence comes from Vitis riparia, assembly GCF_004353265.1. NCBI lineage: Eukaryota > Viridiplantae > Streptophyta > Magnoliopsida > Vitales > Vitaceae > Vitis > Vitis riparia. The sequence continues at coordinate 247,747 of NC_048436.1, forward strand.
ACTTGGTATTGGGAAGAAACATGTAGAGTTTTAATCATCCCACTTTGAAACTTTTCTCGGACTAGGTGGCAATTTATCTCTATATGTTTTGTGTGTTCATGGAAGACGAGATTAACTGCAATATGAAGGGCAACTTGGTTATCACAAAACAAGATTGCTGGTTTTTGGTGCTCAACATGCAAATCCTTGAAAAGAGTAAGCAACCACATCGATTCACAGGTAGCATTAGCCATAGATCTATACTTTGCCTCAGCATAGGACCTAAAAACAATGTGTTGTTTCTTAGATTTCCACGAAACTAGAGATTTCTCAATGAAAATGCAAAAACCACTAATGGGTCTCCTGTTGTCTGGATAAGAAGCCCAATCAGAATCAACAAATCATTTCAGATCAAGAGTGGATGATGAGGTGAAGAACCCGATATGTAACTTGTAGATGTAGTACTCTTGGCTTGGCTAGGAATTGACTAAGATGATTGACAGAAAAAAATAAGTTTGGTTTGGTAATAGTGAGCTATAAAAGTTTCCTAATTAACCTTTTATATTGAAACGGATCAGTAAGTAGCTCTCCCTCATCTTGTGAGAGTTTTACATTTGGATCCATTGGAGTTTTTCGTGTCTTACAACCAAAATAGCCTGTGTTAGACATAAGTTGTAAAACATAGTGGCGTTGACTAAGAGAAATGTCTTTTACAGATCTAGCCACTTCAAGCCCCAAAAAATATTTTAGCTGGCTAAGATCTTTAAGTTTAAAATGATCATCAAGAAACTTTTTGAGGTTATTTACTTGTTGGGGATTATTGTTGGCAATAACTATGCTATCGATGTAGACCAAAAGAGCAAGAACATAGACTTTCGTAGATTTAATGAAAAGAGAACTATTAACAACTAATTGTTGAAAGCCATTTGCAAGTAGAACACCAGAAAATTTGGAGAACCATTGTCGTGAGACTTGCTTCAAACCATAAAGAGATTTATGAAGTCTACAAACAACATTAGTAGGCAAAGATTCCCCCTCATGGTGATAACCAATATGCAATGACATGTACACCTCTTCTAAGAGATCATCGTGTAGAAAGGCATTATTGGCATCAAGTTGGACAAGAGTCCAACAAAAAATGGTAGCCAATGCAAGAAAAACTTTGACTATAACAAGCTTGGCAATTGGGGAAAAAACGTCAAGGTAATCAATGCCCTGTTGTTGATTGTAGCCCTTAACAACAAGGTAGGCTTTGTATATTTCCAAAGTACCATCTACATGATATTTAATTTTGTAAGCCCATTTACATCTAATTGGGTGTATGCCTAATAGGAAAAAAGTAATAGACCAAGTTCCATTATTTTCAAGAGCTTGCAACTCAGACTTCATTGCTTCTCACCATTTCGAAATGAGAATAGCCTGAGAGTAAGTGGTTGGTTCAACATGTGAGGAGACAACATGGACAAAGGCATAATATGAAGGAGATAACTTTTCATAGATGAGGACCTTTGAGAGAGGGTGAAATGTAGAGGAGAAAAAAAAAGAATTAGAGTAGCAATGATCATCTTGAAGGTAGGAAGGTGTTTTGTGAGTTTTATGTGGTATAAATGAGGAGGTAGAATTATCAAGTGGTGGAGGCATAATCGAGGAATGAAAGGGTAAGACATGATTAGAAAAAAAAAAATCAGAATAAGTGGTTGATGGAGAATTGGATCGAAAAGGAAAAATGTATTCATGAAACATTACATCTTGAGAAATGAAGACATCATGAGTCATGAGATCAAAGAGCTAGTAACCCTTGTAACCAAGAGGATAACCAAGAAAGACAACTATAGTGGCTCGTGGAGAGAACTTAGAACGATGCCTAGTGAGAGTAGACCCATAGCACAAGCAACCAAATATGCGAAGATGAGAATATGAAGGTTTCTTATGCCAAAACAACTTAAATGGTGTCTTATTTGACAAAAGTGGAGAGTGAGTATGGTTAAAGAGGTAAGTAGAAGTAAGAAGACAATCCCCTTAGTAGACTAAAGGTATATTAGATTGGAAGTGCAATGTGTACTACTCCAAACCCAATTTAGGGGTAAAATCATAATTTAGAAATTATTAATTAATTAAAGTAATTTGATAAGGGTAAACAAGTCTTTTCATATTAAAACCCCTAGATATAAATTAGATTTTTCCTATCTTTTCTATTTAGAAAACTTTTTTACACAGAGATCAGAAAGATCAAAGAGCATAGGGCTGAAGATTTGGAGGTTTAGGGTTTGAAGATCAATTTTTCAGGTAAGATTTTTTAATCCTTAAATTTATATTTTATATTCATTAATTAGTTTTGAACACTTTAGATATTCTTTGGAATATTTCAATTTTTATTTGAGTTCGTTTAATTAATTTATAGGTAAAAAAGATTAAAAATTTATGAATATAATTTGATTTATTAATGGAGATCGACATATTTAGATTACTCAAATGAATAGATCTATAAAGAAAAAAATAATAAACAAATAAAATAAGAGTCGTGTGATTTTCTAGAACGGTGAAGAAAAAAAAATAATGTAGATGTGTGTGGTGTAGCGAGGTTTAAAAGAAAAAAAAAAATAAGGATACGTGTGGACGTCAAGGAAAGAAGAAACAAAAGAAGAAGAAGAAAAAAAAGGTGTTATTATTATAATAATAATAATGGGTGTAGTTGGTGGCTTGGAGTAATGGTGTTGCAGGGTCTTTGAAAGTAATAATAATAATAATATATATATATATATATATATATATATATATATATATATATATATATATATATATATATATATATATATATATATATGGGGTGTGGGGGTGAAATTGTGGTTAAGTGACAGTTAGATTATGGGAACAATAATAATAGTTTCTTGTATAAGTTTTAATTTAATTTAAGTATATAAAGAAATAAATAGTGAGAGTAAGATTAGGAAAGAAAATGAATTTTTCAATAATTTGGAAACTTACTAAATTAATTTATTATTGTTTAGTAAGTTGAAAATAATATTGGGTAGTAATAATATTAGCATGAGAAATTAATTAGGATCCCTAATACTAAATAAAATATTTTTAGGATTGTCAAAATTTTACCTTTAGATAATTGTGTATGATATTATGTTAGGTGATAAGTAAATTCGTTAGACTAAATACTTCAAGTTTTTGAGCGCTTATTTACGGTAAGAGAAAATAATGTAGATTTTTATAAAATAAAATAATTTTCTTTTATATTGTATTTTGAAATGTGTAAAAATATTATTTTTATCTTTTCGCATGGATTAAATATGTGTTTTGTATGCAAAATACATTTGAGAATTTTCTTTGTTTATGAAAAGTGAAAAATTGAGGAGATATGATATTTTGTTTTGTAAGTTTGAATTAATGAAATAAAGTGTTTGACTCTGGATTATATGACCCTAGTCAACGGGTTATAATTGTTGACATTTTCAGCCCTAATAAATGGATTATAATAGTTGATCTTATGACCTTAGTCAACGAGTTATAATTGTTAACATTTAGTTTTATTCACTTTAATTAGAACAAATTTGAAATTAGCCATTCATTTGTGAAGTCCCACCTAATTGGGCACCATTTGTTATTCGATAACCAAAGTAAAAATATTTTGAATGTATTTGATTTGGTTTTGATAAGAAATTGTTTTGAAATAGATATAAAAAAGTTTGATTGAAAAGTGTGAATGTATTAGTATTTTGAACTCAAAAGTTTTTATGAAAATAGAGTGGGTTTTGGGGCGTGACAAAATGCATGTGCAACATTAAGTATATGTTGATGCTTTCGTTCCACAACAGAATTTTGTTGTGGTGTGTCTACACAAGAGTGATAAGAGATGATGCCTTTAGCCTGAAAAATTCAGAAAATGCAAATTCTGGAGCATTATCAGAATGGATTGATTTAATTGACACGCCAAATTGAGTGTGAATTAATGTATAAGTGGTATAAAGGGGCCCCAAATATCACAATAAACAAGTTGAAAATGGGAATCTGAAAGAGAATTAGAAGTAAAAAGCAAATGACGTTGTTTGGCCAAATGACAAATAGAGTAATGTGAAGTATTCTCAGAACTTTGAATAATAAGAAGATCATTTTTCATTGTAGAAATCTTAGCATAAGAAGGATGACCTAGTCTAAAGTGCCAAATTGTACTATGATCCAAAAAGACGTTATCACAAACAATTGGAGCAAAACAGGATTTGGGAACAACATTCCTTGTATTCAAGACACAGGTTTCCAACTCTTCTACCCATCCCAATCATCTTGCCCTGTGTATGGTCTTGGATAACACAAGAATTAGAAAAAAAAATACTGGAAAATGAAGAAATAGTGGAAGATAAAGAGAATTTACCATTGAAACTAGACACAGATGGCCCAGAAGGTTGTACATCCGAAGTGCTAGAAGAACTAAGCTGAAGTTGGAAGCTTAGAAAGGCAAGAAGCTGATTGCACTGATCGGAGGTCAGAGTGTTGAGAGACGTCTTCGATGAGGGGATGACTATTCCATCTCCAACTAATGAGCTAACTTGATTTACGTGAATCTTGGCGGGTTCCCCTTTGGTTTGAATTTGTAGCCAGGTGGGTTACCATTAAGTTTATAACACTTATCGACAGTGTGTTCGGGCATGTTGCAGTGAGTACACACAAGGCGATCACGTTTTCCTTTAGTAGTTGACCCACTAATATTGATGAAATTTGAATTTAGATCACCTAATACGGAAGAATCGGAAGATGGCAAGATCACTTGATTAATGACCCGTTGACGTTCTTCTTATACCACAAGTGAAAAGACCTTTGTAATTGAAGGCAAGGGGTCCATCATCAGGATTTGAGTTCTAATATGGCCATAAGAATCATTTAATCCCATTAGAAATTGCATGATACATTCTTGCTGTTGAAACTCCATCCATGGCTTCATACCACCGCAGTGACATACAATAACCGATTAGAAGTCTTTCAACTCATCCTAAAGGATTTTAAGGCGAGTATAGTATGTATTGACATCAAGAGATCCTTGATGAAGAGCAATGAGATGTTTCTTGATTTGAAACACCCGAAGAGCATTACTTTGATGAAAGCGTTCATGGAGGTCATTCTAGATTTCGAATGCAGTAGCAACTAGCAATATAAAGGAGAATGTCAGCAATTTTTCGAGATACAGAGTTTAGGATCCAAGAAATTACCATGCTATTGCACCTGGTCTAGGCTCCATGGAACAGATCTTCATCATCGGGTCAAGAGATGCAACCATTGACGAACCCGACCTTGTTTTTGGCTGTTAAAGCCATAAACATTGCTCGGCTCCAAGTGTTATAATTTGCTCCATTCAAATGGTGAGAAACTAAGATGAGACCAGGATGATCTCCATTATGAAGGAAAAATGGACTGCTAGAGTCCTCCAAAGGTGATGGCGTAGAAGACCCAACCACCATACGACTATTATTATGGCCTCCTTGAGCCATTTGAAGAAAATGACAAAACAAGAAAAGGGTGAGAACAATAGAGTATTGTTGCTTTGATACCATATTAGAAAGTGTTGTACTATGTTACTCATATTGAGTGAAAGACACGAAGAAAAATAGGCAAATATTGGAGCAGAGTGATGATATTTGTCATTCAAACTTATATTTTTATTGTTGAGGATGAACGATAAGTTGGGGTATTGTCGTATGATTCAAGGGTATTTTTAGAATTTCATTACCTAAGGGTTAGTATAAATACCCTTTTATATAACTATAATTTGAGATATAGTGAGTCTTCTTCCCTATTCCCGGACGTAGGCAATCGGCCAAACCACGTTAAATCTATGTGGGAAAATCAATAGAACACTTGGAGATAAGCTTGAGAGGAAGAGGATTCTATTTCTTTCTCTTGATTGGAAAATAAAGGAGTCTTATATGGTGGCTGGAGACAACCACACGCAACAAACTACCAGCTCAACCAATTAACTTGTAAAACAAACAAACAAACAAAAGAAGGCTAACTAAACTCTAACAAACCAAACCTTTTATTACCAAAAATATCCTGCTACTTTAATAGGCATTGCCCTCATATTCATCATCGAAAGACAAATATGCTTCCAATTCAATATCAAAATAGAATTGACATAATGCTAGTATCAAAATTCCATATCTATTGATTTTGGTGTTGATTTTTTCTATTTCAACATTGAACCATGCTTTATCCTCTTAATTTTGTCGAAATATCGAAATATAATGGGAATTGATATAGTGATTTAGTGGCTTTATAATATATCAATTTTTTTTGCTTTCTAGTATTGAAATTTTGATACCTCAGTATTAGGGGCCGAAATCAGGCTATGTTTTGCTATCTTCTTCTAGTTGATTTTTCGAACCATTTTTCTAAGCTATTTCGCATGATTCAGACCTAACTATAGCTGTAAAATTGACCCCGATTAAATTTCAAATGAAAGATTTTATGGTTGGTCTCTCTCGTTATCGTCCATATGCTCCCGCATTAGGACTTGTCCCATTTTGTTGTATACAATCCTTCTAATCATATTCCATTAACACTTGTATATGTATGTTTGTATGTTATTGCTATTCTTTAGGAATAGCCCACTATCAGGGAAATCCAAGTCCAAAATATGCTTCTTAATTATTCAAAGGAGAAAAATTAGATTAATTGCTTTTAGGGGACTTATCATTATGATTTGTGTGATTAAAGTTTTTTGCTTGGATACAAGGATGTAATAGCATTTATAGGAAAATTTAAATGATATCCTAATAGTCAGTTTTCCTTGATATTGCAGGCACAAATACTAGAGAAGGAGATATCCACCCCTCTAACGCCTATTGCATATTCTTTGACAAGAAGATATAAAAAAACATATACATGATTATTAATTAAATTCTTAAAATTAATTAAATTTAAAACATATAGTATAAAACTTAAATATTATTTATTATACAAAATATTATATACTCAATTTAGATTGGGATTGTTTGATCTCACAACCTAAGACCCATCGAATTCAATTCCCTTTTTTTTTCCAATAACCCAAATTGCTCAAGGAGTTGTTCTGACCGTCCAAAGTGGGGTTGAATTAGTTCATATTTCACAACTAATTTTCACCCAATAAACTTGTAAATTTATAGGACATGAAAATAAATGCAAACATTTTAGTTTTTATATAAACAAAATTTTCATTCTAAATTTTATTTTTAGTAATTAATCTAAATATAATTTTTATTTGGATGATTGAACTCAAACCAGCCAAGTTTTTATTTTAATAAATCTTGTTTGACCAATAATTATTACTTTACATTGACCATGTTTTATTCATTGTTGTTTAGTTATGTGAGTTAGGTGAAGTTTGAAGATGGTGTTCACTTCCCAAGGAGATTCCGATGCAGGCTGGAACAACCTTCAATCTTGCACTCCGAACTTCAATTTTATTCTATTTTCCTTAATTTTTAAAGGAATAAAAAATCATTTCGAAAGAAAGCTATTTTATATGTTACACGCAAAAGTGTTGTTTAAATTCAAAATTGAATATTATAGGTATTTTCTCTTTATTTATGAAATTCTATTTTATCAATCAGGATAAAGATGAATTTGAAAGCAATCTTTATCCATACAAACCACCTCATGTTCCTTAAATCTATCTGAATGAGGGTTAGTGTGGTGAATCCTGAAAAGGACTCTGACCCAATCTCACCATCTTATTTACAAGTTATAACCCTCGCCCCCTCTCTCTCTCCCCCCTATTCTCTCCCATCTTGAAAACTGAAAAGGACTTTCACCTACAAAACCCTCTCAATTCATAAATCTCTCTCTCTTTTCTACAATGTCTTTCAACAAGAAAGAGCTGCTCAGAAGCATATTCACAGCCAATAGAGGGTGTGGGTGTGGAAGGCCAAAGCTCTCAGACATAGTCAACCCAACACCAAGGTCCAGAACCTCCCATTTCCAGAAGCCGAAACCTTGTCCTTCTTCATCAAGTTCTTGGGAGAGAGGTGATGGAGACCACACTTCCACCACCACATTCTCTCTCAATATCGAAACTTGTTCAAATCCTTCGGAGCCTGAAAATGATCCCAAGTGCAAGAAGATGATCAGCCCAAGCCAGAAGCTCAGCGAAAGCATCGCTGTTGTTAAGGATTCCAATGACCCATACCATGATTTTCGACAATCTATGCTTCAAATGATCCTGGAGAAACAGATTTTCTCAAAGGGGGATCTTCAGGAGCTCCTCAACTGCTTCCTTCAGCTGAATTCTCCTTGTCACCACGATGTTATTATCCAAGCTTTCATGGAGATCTGGAATGGGGTCATCTCAGAAAGGCTGTCACACCAAGTTTAGATATGGTACGTGCGAGAGGAACTCACTGCAAGTTATGGTTTTATTAGTCTTTAATGGACAAGGTGATCCATGGACCATCAGATTTATTCTCCATTACATGGTTTTTGTCAACAGACCTACCTTCTAGGAAATGGGGTGTTGGGTGAGGAAAGATAGGCGTTGGGATTTGAATATAGTAATGGTCGAGAGGAAAAAGTTTTAAAGAGCTTTGATGATGAATGATGTGATGTTTCAAATTTTCTTGTGACTCTATAGAGTTCCCAAACATTGGCATTTACTACTCTCTGTGTAGCCTTTATGAGTAGTAGTTGGCTATCTTTTATGCTGCTTTTATTCAACTATGTTGATTTGGTTCATTGTTTCTGGGCTTTGGGGGGCAGCGGGCGGTGGTTTGTAGCTCTGCTACTTTCATGATTATCACCAATTTCTTGTTAAGGTAATTCTGATATGCTTTTTTTTTTTTTTTTGTAATTTCATTGATAAAGATTTATGAAGTTCCTTTTTACTATGAAAAAGAGCAATGGATGATTATATCAAAGTTAATTGTGTGATCATTAAGGGTAGTTCTTGACTGAGGTACTATTTGGATATTGGGCACTAAAATTTCTATTCACCACAAACTAGAGACTCTCCAATTTGCTTCTGTGAATGCACACATGGGATACATTCAATCCCCTCAGACGATAAAATTTCACAGCATATATATCAAAGAAGCAAACAGGAAAGTCTCTGAAAAACAAAGCATTTCTTCATATTTTAATTCAGGAAAGCCTTTGATTCGATAGTCAAGTCAAAAAATATTGGCCATAATGTAGACAATATGACAATTAGCGTTCCCTTTGCTAAAATATATAGAAGCTGATGTTGTTGACATTATCTCCCCATCGGTTTTTTATTTATTTTTATTTTTTTTGACCCTTGTGGTCTTTCAAATTTTCAGTGAATGGAGAAATTTTCGATGATCAAAGCTAACATGCTACAGCCGTAAAGACTGTCTTCATTTGTTAACATTAAAACATCTGACAGCCTGCGAAACACAAACAAAATTGATCAAGAAAATGGCTGTCTAGATCTAAATTTTGGACTTACAGCAAACTTGGTTTTAGGTAGCCCAATCATGCATAAACCTAAGGCAGTTACTCCTCAGTCAAGATTGGTAGGTAAGTTCAAGGTCGAAGCTCTGATTCTTTATTAGTATAGCACAAACCCTGATCAAATTTTCATAATAATGTCGTCCACGTACACTAAAATGATTCAGTATATGTATATAGTCCTTAGATTAGTAAAATTTAGAAAGATATAAAGCAAAATTACAAGCATAATGGTATGACTCCAAGTTGGCCTTTGGATAATCTATAAGCACACCCCCAAGCCAGCCAAAGTAATCCCATGTGACAATGATCTATGTCCACTGCAACCTGTACAATTCATCAGAATAATCTCCATACTGTGATCCTTTTGCTTGAAAAAGGAAAATAATTTTTGTTTGCTTTCATGTTACCTGTCACTTTCAATTGCAAATGTTCCTGTCATCCATTTTACCAACCATGCGCGCCAAACTTATTGCCTTTGCAGAGATGTTCTATGGTCCTATGGTCCTATGGACCTTCTGTTTCCATTCAACAAAGGGCAAACACCACATGTGGGAACTTTTACAGTTTGCATTCTACAGAAGCAAGAACCCAATCAATACCCTTGTTCGCTTTCTATGCAAGTGGGGATTCATTTTTCTGCTTTTGATATCTTCACAAACCTAGTCTTCTTGGAAGAATGGAAGCCAAACCAAAAGTACCATTCATTAACAATTATAGGTCAAGATGCCCAAGGATGGAAGGGATGTGGTTCAAACCAAGAATGGGCTCTGAACCAGTGGTACATGTTCATACAAGATCTTTAGATGGAGCCTAGGGTGGTAATCCCAATTGCCCCACACACTGATCTGACTAAATTTAATTTTTTTTTTTTGTTTTTTGTTTTTTGATTTGTGTGTGCATTCTGAAGAAGCTGTCAGTCTTGATTAAATCCAAGGGGCAAGTTGGTTTTGAATGAGCTAATCCATTGCTTCTGCAGTGGCTTTAATTCTTTCTGGATGTGTCTCTCTGGCTAAGCAGTCTGGGCATTATTGAATAGAAGCAAATCATTCATAAGCATAAATGCTGGTTGAACTTTGAGCACTGAAAATTGAAGGTAACATATTCATTAGTGATGGAGGTCAAAGAGGCTGTATGTATGCTTTCTTCACACACACTAAAGCCATCTTCGGGTGCAGTTTATGACCGTTTAAACCTCTTCCCATGAATTCTCATGATTGTGTATTATGGTACTTTTCAAAGTAAAAGAGGTTGGAAAGGTCTAAATTTTTTTCTTCTTTAGGCAAAGTTAAAGTCAAATCAACTTGCAAGGAGCCTATACGAACCGACCCTAAATTCATGGAAGATGCTTGAAAAACTATATCCCATCCACGACTTGATTTTGGAGAGATGGAGGGGAAAAAGTAAGAAAGACAAAAGAAAATGCAAGAGAATTGGAAAGAACTAGATTTAATTTAGTTAGCAACCTTACACATGAACACTAAGCTAGCTCCAACCAACCCATGAATTATACTCAATGAAATTCATCAAATATTTGACAGAACTCCTAATTTGAAATATAGTACAGGTCTTCTTGTCCTTCTTCCTCAACCCTATGCATGATTAGAGACTCAAATATGCATGTCAAAGGAATACATGATTTTATCTATAAAGCAATCCCAACATTTAACTAATTGTATCTAAAGTTTTTCATACCAAGTTTGCAAACTTTGCAACAATATGGCCTTTTAACAGTGGCTTGGTCACAACTGCCAACCATTTTATGGTTTGTTCTCTTTGTTTTGCACCCTATGTTGGTCTAGTGCTTAATTTTCTATTTAGGGCATTGTAGAGCTTTTAAGCAACGGCAACAAAATTTTATGATTCTCTTATCAAACAATTACAGCAACCAAGGTTTGATTGGAGTACTTTTATTTAACCTCACACCAATAAATGCTTTCCTAGCGAGTTCACAAACTGGTCATTTTTTGACGATGAAATACTAGCACCATAAAAAATATCAAAATTATATAACAAAAGAACATGAAGAAGAAAGAAAACAATGTGAGTGGGATTCATTGACAAGTAGAATCAATGTAAAGAGAAATGGAATATAAGAATGCCTAGACTGCAGGATACACTTCAACTCTGAGTAGCATGTTGAGAGTCCATATTCAAGAAGATCAAGAAGAAGAAGAAGAAGATGAAGAAGGGAAGATATATCAATCCACAACATGTACTAGGAAGGTAAAGAATATAGTGAGTAATTTGCTTAGTTTGTGGAGTACTGCAACAATGTAAGCATGTTAAGGGATTGACTTGAGAAGCTGATGAATTGGCTAACAAGTCATTCTTTGTCTAGTTTTAGATCCTGGGGCCACAATCGTGTTGCTAGCTTGGTAGGGTCGGCGGAGACATGGGCTATGATACAAGTGGCATGATGTTGTCTACAAGTGTATGCGCTTCTTCCTTTTTTAATGAATATTCTTATTTTAACTAAAGTAAGAATAATATCAACAAAAAATAACTTACAATCCACATTCCCAGACTTAGAATTAATTAAAAAAGAAGAAGAGAGAGATAGAGATGAAATCTTAGTTAAATTAAAAAATTTGCCACTTTTTATATTTTATTTTTTAACCAAGAAAAACTTAACTAGAAATTCTAATTAAAAAGGTAACCAATAAAATCTTAAGATAAAACACAAGTCGGACAATAATATTTACTAAGATAATAATATATTTCATTCAACTCATCGATGAATATAATAATAAATATATATTAATAATAAATTAATCATATATCATGAAAGTTAGTGCCATGTATTCAATTTCTACAACTTGTTTTTTTGAAGACCATGAGAATAGAATACTTATGTTTCTAGATAAAAAAAAACATGCCGAACAATATTCTTCATTTATTTTTTTATTTTTTTATTTTTTTATTTTCTGGTTTCTACTATAACTCTCCAATCGCTTTTGTGTAACCCACTAAACTGAATTGTTTAAGTAGGAATAGAAAATTCCATTATCACAAGTACCTTTTATATACCTTAAAATTTACTTTATTGCTTGCAAATGTATTAATTGATATGGTTTTTCATAAATTGATCGATGATTACCACTCTATAAACAATATTTAGTTTAGTAGAGATCGAATACCAAAAACCTCCAACCATGCCCTTGAATATATGAGATTTACTAATTTTCAACGACTTCTTTTTTCATCTCTAATAGCTTTGCAATAGGTGTGTGAATTGGTGTTGATGATTTAATCTTGAATTTTTTTAGAATGTCTATGACATATGCGAGATGAAGGTATCATTATTTGTTTGTTAGACCTTCCCTTACGTCATTACCTCCCTAAAATCTTCAAACATCTATTGCTAATTATTTATAAAATTAAATAATCCATATTGAAGCAAACAACAATTATTTTACCATTAGAATTTGATTTTACGTCAAGTCTTTGCTTAAAAAGATGCTTTTAAAAACCATATTCCACAATAAATAAGCATTGATTGATTCATGTGAACCAAGCATATAGTGCTTGTTTTTGCTTATACAATGACTTTCTAAGTTTTAAAATTCATTGTTCTTAACCATGCTTAATACATCCTAGTGGTTGTTCGACAAAAACTTCTTCAAGTACATCATTAAGAAAAGTTGACTTAACATCCATCTAATGAATTTTCTAGATTTTCTTGATTTGATGAGTTGTAGGTACAATTAACATATGAATGATATCTAGTTTGGTAATTGGTATGAAAGCTTCAAAATAATCAATAAATGTCTTATGTTTGTAATCTTTTTTGTCACCAATCTTGCCTCAAATCAATTAACTTTATAGTTTATATTTTGTCTTAAAACCCATTAAACACCAATAAACTTTTTCTTAACTTGTACAATAGTTAGCTCCCATGTATAGTTCTTCACTATTGATTTCTTTATTTATTACTTGAATCCACCTCTGATTAGCTTCTTCAGGGTCAAAATATGAAAATAAAAAAAGTTAACTAAATCTTTATCAACAATTTCATTGTCATTTTATTAATTCATAATCCTTTAGATGTGCCAACATAATATGTGCATGTTTTGGGTGTCTTCATGATTTAGACTTTTGAGCTATTTCAAACAACGGATAACTTTTACTATGAGAAAACATGTTTGAAATAAAAATATCTGCTACTGAATCCTTTTGATACAACTCATTATCTTCCACAAAGTTTTCTTCAGTCAAAACTCCTCTTTCTTTTCTTTGAAGTCCATATCTAACTTTCGTTATCTAGAAATTGATAATCTATATTCATAATTAACTTCCCTATTTTGAGATTATACATTTTGTAAGCCTTAGTTATGTCATTATAGCAAAAAAGAATACACTTCTTGCTTTTATTTTCAAATTCTTTTTGGATGCTTCTTGTAATGGGAATATGCAGTACACCCAAAAAAAAAAAGAGACAATTGTGTTTTGGGCCCAAAAATTAATATTTGGTCCATATAACTTATATAATTAATAGAAATGATATAAGATGTTAAGAGATCAATATACCTTTCAAATTTCCATATATTACCTTTTAAGGATATAAAATAGTGATAGACTAAAATACCCAATGCCCTTTCACATAAACTTTTTTAAAATTTGGATTTTAACAATTTTCACACCACTATTCATGCAACCATAATAATTCTATTTTAACAATTTGATTTTTCATTGTTTTAATTTTTTTTTTTATAAATAATTGAAAATCAACATTATTTTATATTTTAAATTATAAATAAAGAAAAATTATGTTCAGAAACTATTTTAAAAAATACTTTCTAAAAAATGGTAATATGATTTATATTTTTTTTTTTGAAAAACATTTAATTAAAAAATGAAAAATATTTTTAAAAATAAAAATTAAAAACCTTGTTTAGTACTGTTTTTATATGAAAATAATAAAAAGAATTAAATTTTATTCATTGATTATCCATTTTAATTTATTTTTTTCCATTAGTTATTTTAATAATAATAATAAAAAAAAATATAGTATGTTTATAATTAAACAAAAGAATAGGTCAACTATGTGTTTTTTGTGTGTCTATCTTTTACATGAAAAATAATTAAATAACTAAATTTTATATATTTATTACTCGTTATAATTTAATTTAATTTATTTATTTTTTGTCTAATAGAAAATTTTAATATATCCATAATTAACAAAGTAATAGATTAATTGTGCACATTTTGATCAATTAAAATAAATTACTTTCTAATTTAAATAAATAAAATGAAATAAATAAATAAATTTGGGATTATTTCTATTTTTTAACATATATTATATTAATATTTTTATGGTTAAATAAACTTTTTATTATTTTATTCTTTAATTTCAAAAATAAAATAAAATAAATAAATAAATTTGGTATTTTATAACTGATCTTATATTCATATTTCTTATGGTTAAATAAATTTTTTATTCTTTTTTCTTTATTTCCAAAAATAAAAGGAAATAAATAAATAAACTTGGCTTAAATAATAAGTTTTAAGTAATTTCTTTGTCTTATTTTTAATTACATTTTGCATTGAAAATAAAATAAATTAATGTTTTATTTGTTTTAATTATTTTAAATGTCAAACTATTGGGAACATAGTTTACACACTCATGTGTATATAATTTATGCATATATATGAAATTTATACCATTATACAAGGTTATTACACTAATTGTACAAGGGGTGTACAATACTGTACATTTTGAACAATTTTTTTTTCTTGTCATCTAAGGATTATACGCTCTCCTATCACAAATTCTTTTATTTCATGTACTTTATTTAACTCGCATATAACAATTCAAATACTTACCTTAATAATTATGTTTAGGGAAAAATTTTGTTTTTACATTTTATATTATTTTTTTAAATCAAATCATTGGAAACATGGTTTACACATCATATGTGGTATATAATGTATGCATATGGATGAAATTTGCACCATTGTATAAGGGTGTTATACGAACTGTACAAAGTAAATGTTCAATTGGACAAGACAAATGTTCTAACTATACAAGGGGTATATAATGTTATCATTTGTGAAGGATTTCAATCAATTTTGACAACTTTTTTTTTTTTTTGTTTTGTCTTGTTATCTAAGGATTGCACACTCTCAAGGTACACATTCCTCTATCACACACTCATCTTATGCACTTTATTTAACTCGTATATGACAATTCGAATACTTATCCCACTAATGATGTTTGAGAGAAAATTTTGTTTTTCCATCTTCCACTATTGTTTGAACCAAACCAATGAAAATATGGTTAATCTACCTATGGTTACACATTGAGTAGGAGTATATGGAATTTGAGTCACTGTACAAGGTATTTACACTAAGTGTACATGATAAATATACTAACTGTACAAGGGTGTACAAGATTATTATTTGTGAAGGATTTTAAGTGATTCTGAAAAACTTGTTTGTTTATTTCCCCTGACCGAGGATAGATAACATTTCTTACACTCATTGGTTAAGCACACATTCATCTTATGCACTTTATCTAACTTGTATATGATCATTTGAATAGGTACCTCACTTATGATGATTGTAAAACAAAATTATATAACAATTTTTCTTCTTTTTGAAAACAAAACCAATGCAAACACGATTAACCAAATTATTGTCAGATATTCATGAGATGATGTATGAAATTTGAGTTATTGTACAAGGGTATTACATTAACCGTACAAGACAAATTTACTAATTGTACAATGGTGCACAAGACTACTTTTTGTTAAGGATTTCAAGTGATTTTGAAAAATTTTCCCATTTTTTTCCACTCAAGGATTTTTCCTCACTCAAATTCTCTCACTCAAGAATTGTTTCGAATTTTATTTTTAAATTTCATCATCAAAATTTTGTAATTGCATATTTTGTTTTTGTAGTTTTAGCAATCTTATTTCTTTCCACAATTTTTTTTTTTTTTTTTTTTTTTTGTAAAATTTTATCCAAATGAATCTATATTTAAAATTATAATCATATTTATCAAATTTTTTACTAAAATTATCTTTAATTCTTTTAATATATTTATACTCATTTATTTAAAAAATGAAAAACTATATTTTTTTTTTGTAAACATGTTCTATTGCCAAGTAAAAAATTAGATAAGTTTGAAAGTCAATAAAAAAAAAATTAAATACCACTTTCAATAATTTTTAGATAATATTTTATATAATATATTTTATTTGAAATTTAATTTCTAAAGTTTCACTAAAAAATTGTATTGACAATTTTCTTGTTGTGAGTCAAAATACTTTGCATTAGTCTATCTAGATAAGAAAAATTATTAATATAATATTAAAACTTCATATCTTAGTTATTTTTTTCAATAAATTTATCTTTTAAAATTTTTTAAAATAAAAACATTAAAAATTAAAAAGCTAAAAGGATATATATATATATATATATATATATATATATATATATATATATATATATAATAAGAGTGAAGTGATAGTCAATTTTTAAAAATTTTAAAATATGGTTAATGTAGAAAATATAAAAATAATTAAAAATAAGAGAAAAGTATAAATGAAAGGGTAATATAAATTTAAAATAAAAAATAAAAAATAAACTAAAAGATAAGTACAAAAAGATAAAAAAAAATTGGATGAAAAATCCCAAAATTTTTATCCTTGCTTCTAATAAGAGTAAAAAAATTCAATATCTTTAAAAATGAAAAAAAAAAAAGAAAAAGAAAAACATTATTGCTTTTTATTTGACATAAAATAGAAATATAGATTGAAAGAAAAAGAAAAAAGAAAAAAAAGTTAGAAATGAGTAATACTTAATAGGGAATAGAAAAGGAAAAAAAAAAACACAAAAAATTGAAATTCACACTCACTATATGTTTATATAAGGGTTAAGGGTATTTTAGGAATTAACGAAAGACAATATCCTTCTTCTCAATTTTCAGACTTTTTTTGGGTGTTGGACTTAATTATATAAGATATATGAATCAAATCTTAATTTTTGAGCCCCAAAACACAATTCTCCCCAAAAAAAAAAAAAAACAAAAAATTATCAAAGAAACATCTAATTTATGTGTACTTCAAAATTCCTCTAGCATTCTTCTAAAAACTATTTTAGTGGGGCACCTGTTCAACATAATCAGTACCTTTTTTTTATTTATTCTATATATTCCTTTGTGTCTATTATATGTTAGAACCAATAATTATGAGTATTCACAATAATTTTTACTAAAATAATATTTAATTTTATTCAACTCATTAATCAACATAATAATAAACATATATTTATAATAAACTAATCATACTTGGATCATAACTCTGAACTTTACATAACATAACAAACCTAACTAAATACAAATTATCAATATTTTTCAAATTCTAAAAATCTTCCATTTGACCTTTAGGTAGATTAGGATTTTCAACAATCATGCAGCACAATGTTGAATCAGTGAACCCGTGGTTGTGCCTACAATATACCAACAGCAACAATCATATCAACAAATGCAGCAACTATAAAACCATGATTGGTCTTGCTATTCATCCTCAAGTACCAGGCAAGCAAAGCCTCCAGATAATTCCAATCCTTTAGCCCGTTAGCCTGCAACCCATAATCCTCAATCATTTCCTCCATTGAAATCCGAAAATTCACGTATGGATCATAGGACTGAAGAGCCACCACAACGAACTCTTGGAATGGGAACCTGGCATCTCCTACTGAGATTGAACTTGTGTCATTCAGCTCCAGAAACAGCCTCTCTGATCTCATTGCCTGAAAAGCCTTGTCCAAAGCCTGCCTTTGACGCTCCTCGGAACATGGCCATGCACTCTCCCCGGCTATCAACTCGGTGGCATCAGATAATCTTGAACTGAAGTTGTTAACATTGCCGGCGGTGGTTTGGGAAGAAACAGTCTTATGGAATGCAAATATTGGAGGGATGCATTTGCTTAGACATTGTACTTCTTTTTTCTTGAAGAGTGAAGGGATCTTCATCTTCTTGGCCGTTATATCCCACAATACCTTGCTAAGAAGTGGGCTTAATTTATATAATTTTCCCATTTGTCATGTAGTAAAACTCACATAGTAGAATATATATGACGAGGGAAGTTTGTTGGGGTGGGTCTTTCATGATGAGAACTTAATTCCACACATCGCTTCAAGAGCTCCAGAAATTATGAGCATATGAAAACTTATGTTATATGTTAAACTAAAACTTAACTGAGAAGTGTAAGCTGTAATTTGATATTGTCAGTAATTCTAGAAAACACCTTTACCTTAAAATGTGTTTTTGAAAAAAAAAAATTAGATATTTGATAAATTTTACGAAACATTTTTAAATTTTGAAAAATCACTAATATGATTAAAAAATTATTAGTAGTATTTTTTAGACTTACATTTTTTATCAAAAGGCCTTTTGAGTAAAAATATAGCAAAACGCACTACTACTGTGTACGTGTTGGACGTGGTGTTTGGTTTTTGGGGAAGTTGATAAACATCAATTTGAGCAAGTGGGCAGGAGGAAAGCCATCTTTTTATATCAAAAATATGTTCAGATTTTAGTCCAACTAAATGTGTCTTATCCTAATAAATTCAGTCTTTTTCTTCTTCTACAGGATGGTTGTTGGGGTGGATCAACTACTTGGTTTTAACATAATGCCATGGATAGATGGATATGAGTGCTCGTGTAGGGCTACCCTCTTTTATAGCTTACGCCATTTCTTGTTGTGAGTATAGTAAGTGCCCCTTAATGTAGTCTCCATCAAACTTTCCATGGTACACACAAGGATCTACGACTGCTAGCTGAGAGAATATATCATAAGCTTTCTCAAAAGCGGAGATCAATTATAAGAACATTAATCTTTCCAAACGTATAGAAGAAGTACGAGTGCTCTGAAATCCCTGAAAATGTTATAACCTCCTGCCATTCCCAATTAACTTGACATTAGATAATAAAGACAAGATATAAGAATAAAGAAAACCTCACAATTAGTCACAAGTTTGATGGTTTTTCCCCTCTCTTTCCATGCAGCCACACAATTTTTCATTAAATGGTGGTTTGCTGCGATGTTGTCTTTGTGGGTGTCATGTTACTTTTTCCACATGCATGAACCTTTTGTGCATATATGCTTTAGGTTATGATAGTTGTGTTGGAACAAATAATTGACTAATAACAAACAATTAAAGTCGCAAGTTCTTGATAAGTACTTCAAAATAATCCCAACTAATATGTCTATTACTCAAGTGTTTTTTAGACAGGATAGTATTACCTACTCATTACTCTTATTAATATTTTTATCACCTGTTTTACATAATAAGTAGTGAATATTTGATATAATACAAAGTGGTCTCTATTTATTAAATTCAAAAGTTTCTCGTTATCCCATCTTCCACCATTTCTCAACTAGAAAAACGGTAATTAAAAGTGTGTAATCACTAGCATTTAAAAAAAAAAAAATATTTATAAATAAAATATTTCATTGAATAAATTGTAACTTTTTGGAGGAAATAGTACCAAAGTTTTAGCTTTATGTAAATGAACAAGTCATATAAGAGTATGTTCGATGGTGATTCTAGCTAGTAACTGTTTTTAAGTTTTAAAATAATTGGAAACACTTTTTAAAATCATCGTAAAATAAACTCTAAGCATAAATATTGAATATCAATGGTTCATTCCTTTATAATGCTGAAAGCTTTTGAACAAAGTGACTGAAGATATTAGGGGCTTAAGGTAAACATTTTGCATGGAAATTTTGTTGTTTAGTTTATCAATCTTTCTCCTTGAAATACTTTTTAAGTTCTGGCCTTCTCCTTCTTTATGGGATCAATAAATATCACCTTTTATCCTTTAGATAGATAATGGGTTCTGATGGAGTTGAGATGAATGAGATTCTCCTGTTCCCTTAAGCTAGGAGTGTTGATGGAGTGGGTCAACCACCTGAATTTAAAACGTACGACCCAGTAGGTTGGAGTAATGATGATATACACTGTTAACCTTTTACAACTTCGACAATTAATTTCTTGTTGTGTTATAAGTATAACTGCTTCCGCTTACCGATTAATGTTTCCAATATGATGAAGACACGAATATTTATTAATTTGCATCTGCACAATCTTAAACTTTCTTACAGCAGTGATATATAGCTGGCTGAAGTAGTCTAGAGTGCGATTGGTAGTGGTTGTAATTATTATCAAACAAAAAAGGAATGGTTTTTTTGAAAGTGTTTTTCAAAAGAATTACCTAAGTTCAAGTAAAAATGATTATAAGTGAAAATTTTGAAAAATGTTTTTTAAAATTTATCTAATATTTTATTATTATTTTTTAAAAATTACTTTTTCAGTTAAAAGTGTTCCTTAAAATTATTATCAAACAAAAAATTTAAGAGTCCATTTAACAACTGTGCTTTTATTAGAAGTATTTTTAAAAAAAAAAATTACCTATCAAGTATTTTTTTCAGAAAATATTATAAGTTAAAAAAAAAGTTTAGAAAAATCATCAATCAAGTATTTTTTTCAGAAAATATTATAAGTGGTTTTTCAAAAAACACTATTGGTGATTTTTTATAAAATACTATAAATGATTTTTTAGATTTTTAAAAGTGTTTTCTAAAATTTGTTTCGCATGCGTGCGCGGCACACACACACACACATATATATATATATATATATATATAACACTTTTTTTAGTTAAAAACACTTCTTAAAATTGTACGTTTAATATGTTTCTTAAAAAACACTAAAAGTGAATTTTTAACATTAAAACATGATTTTCAGATTTTAAAAGTATTTTCTAAAATTTATCAAAAAAAAATTTTGTTTTTATTTTTATTTTTTAAAAAATACTTTTTAAATTAAAAATATTTCTTAAAATCACTATCAAATAAAGTGTAAATAATACTCTGGGTGTCCAATAAGCAAATTAAGAGAAATATATGGGTGACACTGGGCCACAAGTTTGATGCTATTCCCCGTTAGTTGTGCAACACCTTTGTTGCCCTTTGGGACAAGCCATATGCCAAGGAATTAGGAGGGTTGTTTTAGTGAATTCATTCAACAAGAGCTTCTTAGTTCCTATGAAAAGATTTTTACTAGCCGGTTATTAAGTTGGGTTAAAATGAAGTTACCTCCAGTTTGCCAACCACCATTACACATATTTAAGTAGAAACCTTGATGGCAGATGGTAGGTGGAGGCCAACATGTTTGGTTGTTTTTGGCTACGTGGATTGTGCTCCAATTTGCTTTTCACATGTTGGGTGGTATGAGATGTAGAGAACGGTTATGCAACAGGTAATGTGTCATCTAAGTTTTATGGGTTGTGATAGCTTCTGGTCATGATGATAAATAATGTATCAAGTGAGACTTTTCAACCAAAAGCTACTTTTCCATACCTACTAAAGAGTAAAGAGTAGTCTCCAATAAAAGGTGTTCATGTACAAGTAGCGTAAGGAAAGGAAAAAAAAAAACATGTGGGGGAGGGCCCGTTCAAATATCATTTTATTTATTTAATAAAATCAGTAAAATAAATTATTATTTCAAAAAAATAATATAAATATTTATTTGATAATATTATGTTATTTTTATTTTTATTCCAAAATTTACAAATATTTATTTTTTTCAAGAAAACAAAACATTTATTTATATATACATGATCACTAACAATTGCAAAAATACATTCTTATAAAATTTATTTGTATAAAAATTTATTTATCTTGATGAATTATAATTAACAATGTATAACAAAGTTAGAATAATTCCTTTTCAAGGAAATAAAATTTATTTATAAAGATAGAATTAATTAAAAATTTAATTTTTATTTAAATGATACATTAATTAGTGAAATAAAGTATTTCATTGCATGATCACTAATATGGGTAAAAACATAATCGTACAAGATTTATTTCCTATAAAATTTATCTACCATAAAGAATTTTTATTACACTCAATTGTTTATTTAATGTTCAAAAATAAAATGACAAAAGAAAATATTTTCTTAAAGAAAATAAATTTAAAAAATGGATTCTTGTAAAATTTATTTACAATAACGAATGGATAAAGAAAATGAGTTTTTATTTTTATTTTTATACTCAAGCGATAAAAATAATTAATAAAATAAAACATTACCTTAAAAAATACAAATATTTTTATAAAATATTTATTTCATGATGATATAACTACAATTTGAAAATTTAAATTTGTAGAATAAGTTGGAAATGTGCGGAATATGAATGATCACATAATAGGAGTGTTAGGATAAAACCCTTAAAAACATGACATGTTGTAATAAATTTCAGATTTTATTATTTATTAATAAAGTTTTAGTTTACTTTTATCTATCATAATTTTATGCATTATACCTTGTAAGCATTCTAGCTTGCATTTTTTGCATTGTATGTGACTTTGGTATATTATAAGTTGCACGAAAGATCCAAGTGATGAGTTCCTTGCAAATAAATGACATGTTTACAATCAATTTATGGGATTAGGCAACCCATCAAAAGCTGTGGTACACTACCTCCTAATTGGAGAGGTATTTGGTCTTAGCCATTGAGATGAGTTTCCCATTGTGAGTGCACTAGTGTGTATGATTACAGATTAAACACGACCTATGGTGAGTTATGACTTAAGACTATCAAGTAGTCCTGACTTTACCAAGCTACTTCATTGTGTAGTCTCTCAATCTTGAGAGAATATTGAGTTTGTGTTAAAGTTAGCAATGACCATAGTAGTTCTTTAAGAGATAAGACATGTCAATTGAATACATAATAAGAGGATTTGTAATTTAAGGTTAGTAGAGGTAGTCTTGAAAGGCTAATAGTTTTCACCTTGTTAGACTATGAACTCCAGTTCATGGGGAGATTAAATACAACGGATAGTAGGTCATAGACCCGAGCACATGGTGTCTTACTGTTATTTACATAGGATATTAAGGTTCAGTTAAATTAACTTCAGAATTGGATTCTAAGGGAACTGGTACTCCTATGGGTCCTAGCAGTCCTCGCTTTAAGCTCATATATCTTGTTAAAACAGGTTATGAGGGTTGGATTGACTTTAAATTTACTTTTGTGGATAAAGGTGTTTTGGTAATTATGTAAGGCTACACAAGGATAAGTGAACAAGGTCTCTAAATTGGGTTAATTGATTAATTAGTAGGCCCTATTGGGTTAATTGATTAATTAGTAGGTCCTATTAGGTTAATTAATCAATTAAACCCGATTTTAAGATAGATTAAGTGACCCAAGCCCTTAGTGGGCTCAAGTCACTAAAGCTTAGTTAGGGGTTAAGGTTTCCATAACTTTTCCCATGGAACCATCTTTCAACTTTAGAGAGAAAGAGAGTCATAGCCTCCACTCTTTCTTTCTCTCAACTGGAAATGTGCCAAGATCAAGGTTCAAGTCATCGGGTAGAAGACTTCTAGTCTACAAGACTTCTTATGATAGTGATTTTCATCTTCATCGTGTGAAATTGATTTGGGGACATCCAAACTTAAGTATGATTTTTGTTAGCACTTTTTGAATCCTGTTAAAGTTTTAAAAATACAAATTTTGTGCTATGCATATGATTTAGAAAAACCTAGGATAATTTTACATTTTCCTAACCTAATTTGGGTTTGTGAAACAGAGTGATCCACGGTTTCCCTACAATTGGCGTCGGAGCCATAATTTAGTAAGCATGTTAGAACTTGTCTAAGTTGTGCTAATAGTGGTTTTGTAGGATGTTTTGTTTATCCTATAGCCCTAGGGGTAACGTATGTGCATTCTATGTTATGATCTTCTTACAATATGATTATCATAATTGTGATTGTTGTTGGGGTTGTATTATTTGGATTGTTTTTATTACTCTTTAAATTGGTTTTAAGCCTCATAAGGGGCATAGGATTTTTGTTATCATGTAAAGAATCATTTTTTTTTCATAGATTGATATGTAAACTCCAAATCATTAGAGTATAGGATTTTGGTGTAAAAATCCGATTTTTATCTTTGTATGTAATCTTCTGAGAGTCTGCAAGCAATCTAGATGTTCACATGGCGATCATGCACATTCCTTTGCAACAAAAGAAAGAGTTTTTTTTTTTTGGTAGAAAACGTTTGTTGGAAAACTCAAAGAATAACTCTCGGGTTCTAAAGTTTTGCAGAAGTGCATAAGCAGTGGGATTAGCTCTTATGCACCTTGATCGATCGCGCGATATATCTAGCAATGGTAAGTTGTATCCAGGGGTGACATCATATCTAGTGTGTCAGAATGCATCAAGTATTCTTGGAAAATTTTGGGTGCTCGAGCACTCAAAATAGTTGTTTGGCAATCAGGGTGTATTGGTCATTTGTAAATGCCACTAACCATATTTTGTTGCAAGTACAATGTAGTATTTTTGGATTTTGGAAATCCAAATATTTGGGTTACCAAATTAGCAACAAGATCTCTAAGGACATGAGATTTGATTTTTTTTTTATTTCCTTTTATGCTTATATTTTATATATTGCATATGTTAGGAAATAATTGAAAATATTTTATAATACTTTTCAAAATTCAAAATTTGGATTTTCTTAAAAGAATAAATTTCATAAGGTTACTTTCCATTATTATTTATTTAAGGAGTTGGTTGTTGCCATTTGAGATTTCAAATTCCTTTCGGAACTTTCTTTTATTTAGGTTAAGTGCTTTTACAAGCTTTCCCTCTTAGAGATAAGGAGAACAACACCTAAATTGGTTCTTCAGGCTCTTCTCCCTTAGAAAATGAGAAAACCATTTTGTTTGAAAAGGAAAGTTCAAGGATGAGGAATATGAAAACAATCCATTTTTTTTTGGCACAAGAGTTATAATTCAAATAATAAATAAGGATATTGGAAATTTTCATGATGGAAAATTTGTTTTAAGATGACTATCAAAATTATCTCAAAGTCTATTTTCTAATGAGAGCAGGTCATAGGGGAGCCTAAAACCTTTAAGATCTAGTCTATCTTGATTTTGGGCCCATTACTATCTTAAAGATGGGGTGCCCAAGGAATTAAGGGATACAGACTATCTTAAAAGCATAAGACTGTATATGTTTGTAGTGGGAGTGACCAATCCTAAATATGAAACTCTTCACTTCGTAACATTGATGTCAAAGATCTTGATTACACATTTAACTTAGACATAAAGTGGTAGAATCACCTATAGTGGTCCCACTTCCATGTGCTAAGAGTTAAATACAAAGTTATGTTAATCAATACCTTAGGATAACCTTTTAAGGTTTAAGTTAGATTGATTAATTAGAGAGGGTCTCTACCTAGTAATAAGAATCATGACCTGTCTAAAGTAGACTTAATTCTTATGATATTAGAATACCTTGCATGGATATATGTAGTTTGAGAGCACTGTATTTTTGCTAAATTGATTATTATATTTGTCTTGAGTGCTTAGTTTCTTTATTAATGCATGAAATGTTTTGTTTATTATAGGAATCATGTCTTATAACCCTAGTACTTTGATTCTCACTAATAATAAGTTAACTATAAAATAAACCTGGACATAGTGGTCACAGTAGAATAGTTGAAAGGGTTAACTCAGGAAGTTGCTCCCCCTATTCCTTATGAGCTTTCCACAAAGGAAGAGAAAGATGCTCATTCCTAGTGGTAAAGGGTAGATGAAAAGACTTGTTATATCATACTTAAGTCTCTTAGTAATGTGTTGCAATAACAACACATGAGCATTGCCACTATCTATGAGATTCTTCTAAGCCTTAAAAATATGTTTTGTGATACGGGTAGACTAGTTAGGCAAGTTTCCCAAAGGATCATCATGAATAATAAAATGATAAAAAAAAACTCATGTTAGAGATCATATGATTCGTATGATTGCATTCTTTAACGAGATGAAGATCATTGAAGCTGAAATTTATGGGGAAACCCAGGTTGATATGATCCTAGAGACCTTATTGGAAATTATACTATGAATAAGTTAATGATAAGCTTGCTAGAACCAATGAAGGAACTTTAGATGTTTGACAGGATTGTCAAGGATCCTAAAGGTATTTACATGGAAGTGAAAGATTCTACAAGTTTTTCCCAAAATAAGAAGAAAAAGAATTCTTTTAAGAAATCCAAATAGGGAAAGAAAAGAGCAAGTGTAAGGGTAAATGTTCCATTCTGTGGCAAAAAAAGCCATTGGAAAAAGAAATACCTTGACTGCTTGAAGAAAAAAGGTGTGTCTGATTCACTTTTAGTTAAAATTGTGTTTAGTGGTGGATTCCACCAATTCATGGTGGATAGATTCTAGGGCCATTGACCATATCTATAATTCTTTACAAGGGTTTTAACTAAGGAGGAAGCTGAATAAGGGAGAAATGTACTTGACTTTGGCATCTGCTGCGAGGATAGCTGTGCAGGTAGTGAGAGATGTTAAACTTAGTATTAGAAAATAATAAATATCTAGAACTCAAGGATTGTCTTTATGTACCTAAGTTTAGAAAGAATTCGATTTCAATTTCTAGTTTAAATAGATTAGATTATTCAGTTTATTTTAATAATAAAAAATTTATTAAAAAAAATGATTCATTTATTTACTCATGTATGTTGGTTGACACTTTTTTTGTATCACTCCTACTTTTTTTATTATCCATTGTTGAAAATAATCATGTCTTACTTAAGAGGAAAGTACCTAGCACTGATCAAACTTATCATGGTATCTATGCCTAGGTCATATTAATCTAAATAGGATCCTAAGACTGGTCAAGTCTAGAACATTGCACTCATTAGTTCTAGAAGACCTTCTAATTTTTGAATCTTCTATAGAAGCTAAAATGACCGAGACCTTTTACTACTAAAAGGGTTAGAGTTAAAGAATGTATGAAGTTAGTGCATACTAATGTGTGTGAAGCTTTTAATGTCCAAGCACGTGGTGAGTATGAGCAAGGTTTGAAATATCGGTAAACACAGATATATCATTACTTGGATTTTCTGGATATATCGGAGAACTATTGGTGGATATTTTGACAAAAATATTGATAAGACGAAAATTATTCAAAATTCATGGAAATGTTTGGAGAAACTCCAAAAAAATGATAAAATAAATAAAAATACACATGTTAAAGTTGAAGTAAGTGTAATTGACATAGGTATGGTTAAAGAGACAAATATCGATAAGCAAAGATATGTCGGTATTTATAATTTATTATTTATCTAATCAAATTAATTTTAATTTATAAAATATTAGAACTTAATTTTTTTTATTTTAGTATTTTTTGAATAAATTTATATTTTTAATATTTTAAAATAAAAAATTCAAAATGAAATAAAATTAAAAGGATAAATATATAAAATTTAAAAGTGAAGTGATAGTAATTTTTTAAAATACGATTAATGAGATAAATGATGATACAATTAATATTAAAGCTATAATTTATTTAATTCAAATGCACTCAATAATGTAAAATAAATGATGATGCATACATGACTTTTTAATATTTAATTATCATATAAATGATATTAAAAAATATTTGTTAAGAAAATTATAATGATGGTTTTTATACATTTATTAATTAATTAAATAAATTTTAAAATAAAATAATTAAATTTATTTATTTATTTTTTAATAATGAACTTTAACATATTTATATCATCATATAATAATAAGTGGGAACTTGGCGTAGTGGCAACCAAACTTGAACCTAAGCTTTTTGGCCTGGGTTAATCGATAAATGTCGATATATCGACGATTTCACTGATTTTCTAGTGAAAAATTGTTGGACCAGTTATCGGTGGTTGATTTCGTATCGACCACCACCAATAAGTGATTTTTCAAACACTGGGTATGAGTATTTCATCATTTTCATCGATAATTACTTTGGGTATGATTATGTTTAACTTATGAATAAGAAATATTATTCTTTAAATATATTCAAGGAATTTAAGGTAGAATCGGAGAACCGGTTAGATAAATGCCTCAAAGTGCTTCAATTTGATCAAGGTGGATAGTACATGTCTAATGAGTTTGAATTTTTTCGTAAGGAGCATGAGATTATATTCTAGTTGACTGTTATTGGTACTCCACATCAAAGTGGAGTGGCGAAAAGAAGAATTGAACTCTATTGGACATGGTGAGATCCATGATGAGTTTTTCAACATTACCTACATCCTTTTGAGGATATGTTTTAGATATTGATAGATATCTTTTGAACTTAGTTCCGTCTAAGTCAGTACCTTTGACTCCTATAGAGATGTGGATGGGTCGTAAACCTAGTTTACACCATATTTGCATATGAGGGTCTATAACATATGTGTTGAAACCAAAAGTAGACAAGTTGGAACCAATATCAGAAGTTTATCAGTTTGTTGGTACTGACTTATAATGCAATGTGTGCATATATGGATGAGTTAACTATGTTTCCATTTTCATGGCTCAAGAAAAATGGTAAAAAAATGAAATCGAACCCAACTATGCATCAACATGTATGAGGTCAAATAAATGCATGGGAGGCACGTGATTTGGCAAATATGTGTGAGGAATGACTCTCATCCTTAGAAAAGGGAAATGAGCAAGTAAGTTATTCAAAATCATTTCAAATCCTTCAAGACAAGTACCCTTGTACACCATTGTACAATTACTATATTTGCCTTGTACACTTTTAGTAAATGCCTTGTACACTCACATAGACTCCATACACCTTCAACACATGAATCCATATGGGTGGTTTAAACATGTCCCAATGTCATGAATGAGGAAAATGTGCAGAAATTGATACCAAATTACGTTTCTATTCATCATTATTGTGGTAAGTAATATGATGAACATGTACGAGGTCATAAAAATGAATGGAATGAGTGTGTGATCAAGTAACGTGTCACGAATGTCCCTCATCGTTGGAAAATGGAAATGAGCATACAACTTCTTTAAATTCCTTTCAAATTCTTAAAGATATTTACCTTGTACACCCTTGTATAGTTAACACATTTATCTTGTATACTTAGTATAAATGTCTTGTACTCTTACACAAATTACATACACCTATAATGCAATGTGTGCATATGGGTGGATTAACTATGTTTCCATTGTCATGACTCAGGAACAAGGAAAAAAAATTGAAATCGAACCCAAATATATATCTCTAATTATCATTTACAAATACAAGGTAATCGAATGAACATGTATGAGGCTAAATAAATACATGGGATGCAAGTGATCAACCCATACGTGTGAGAACTGTTTCTCATCCTTGGAAAAGGGAAATGAGTAAGTGAGTTCCTAAAAATCATTTGAAATCCTTCAAAACAGGTACCCTTGTACACCCTTGTACAATTACCATATTTTCCTTGTACACCTAGTGTAAATGTCTTGTACAATGGCAAAAATTCGACATAACTATAACTTAACGTGTGCATATGGGTGGGTTAACCATGTTTCAATGTCATGCCTTAAGGAAAAAAGGGAAAATTAAACTCAATTTAGGTTCCTATTCATCATTAGTGCAGTAAGTCAACCAATGAGCATATATGAGGTCATCCTATTCATCATCGTGTGTGATCAAGGAATGTCTATGAGGAATGTCCCCCATCCTTTAGTCTTAGGGAAATGAGTAAGCCAGTTTTTCAAAAGGATTTGAAATCCTTCAAGATAGGTGCCCTTGTATAGTTACCATATTTTCTTTGTACATTTAGTATAAATACTTTGTACAATTGCAGAATTTCGATATAACTATAACTGAACATCTGCTTATACATGAGTTAACCATGTTTGTAATGTTTCGGTTCATAAAATGGGCAAAAACTAAAGTATAAATTTGTTCCTCAACTAATAGTCATCATATTATTAATCTCCTACTCAACCATAAAGGAGTTTCAATCATATGGGGTCCTAAATATAAAGAATTAAGAAATTTGTGACAATTCCAAAAAGCTAATAAAAACACACTCAATCATCTACAAACATGAGTTGCAATTTCAAAAACTATACTAACCCCAAAACCACTCCAATAGGGCATATACCCTATTTAGCATATTTTCATGTTCAATAGAGGTCGTTGGGTTACCATCACCACGACAACCACAACTATTACCAGTACTGCCACAGTTGTAGATCTTCATGGGAGTTCTTGCTTTTGACATCCATTTGACCTTTGTTGGGCTACCGCCACCACGATGACCACATCTACTACCAGTGGTGCAGCAGTTACAGATCTTCATGGAAGTTCTTGCTTTTGACATCCATTTGACCTTCGTTGGGCCACCGCCACCACGATGACCACATCTATTGCCAGTGGTGCAACGACTTTAGATCTTCATGGGAGCTCTTGCTTTTGAGATCCATTTGACCCGAAGCAAAGCTATACTGGACAAATTGGATGATTTTCACAGACTCTTCTTCCCCAAAGCTTACTCTCTCTCTCCATAAACAATACCCAAATCTTATCTCTGAACATATTTTAAGGACATCTGACATGACAACCTCAATTTATCGCGTATGGAAATTTGAAGGGTATATTTGTCTTTTCATATTTTATATCATTCCTCTTAATTATGCACGTTTTATGGACCAAACCTTAATTTTTGGGCCCAATTGAGCCTAAAACATAATTTTCCCTAATTTAAATTTTTAAAAATGTAATATCATCCTTAATTTTAATAAAAACATTTTTAAGATACGGGTATGTTTTTTAAGCATTATCCAAAGGATTTTTATTTTCGTCAACAAAATTGGGGTAGGATAGTACCTGGGTATGTGTAAAACTAGTCCACCTCAATTCTGGAGTCAGCTCTGACTTTTCAACCCTTTCTAGCTTGCTTCATGCTTCATTGGGTTCAAACTCGATCAGCGTGCCGGCTTCTGTCATTGACGTGTACTCCTGCAATAAAAAATGTTTTCAAACGAAACCTACAAATTCAAAACGCCGAACGAGTCATACTACCCCACACACGTTTTATTTTGACATATGAATATCATTCTTTAAGTCAATTGCCACATGGAATTTACGCGTTAGAAATTCAAATTTGACAAGATATCCAAATTCAATTATGACCAAATTTTTATGTTTATCACTCGCTTTGAATAATCTTATGAGTCCATTCCAAACCATACGCAATTGTTTTTACCCAAGAAAAAAGAATTTCTTCAATTATTCACTAATTTCCCAAATTAATATACAAAATTTACCCAGAAATAATTGAATAATGAATTCTAAAATACTTCCAATCCATACAAGACACCGGCGTACTTCTCCGTTCCATCTTTCTCAAAGTAAACGTCTCTAATCTTTTGGAATGCATGCCACGTCAGCAAGCTATCCGAACCGGCCTGATGGCACTTCCCAACCGCCCGGTCCACCTCCAGCGTCCTCGCCACCCGGTCCAACCCTCCGTACAAGCTTGCACAGAATTTCATCAGGTGCTTCACGTCGTATACTTTTGTTCCGAAAAACACCCTCAGAATACTTAAAAACTCCTCTAACCCACTCGGCAGAGACCGGCGCGTGAGTATCTTCACCAAGTACCCAAAATCGTACGCGCTGTGAAACGTCACCCAGCTCACTGACTCGTTACACACAAGTCCCGACGACATCATCAACTCTGCGAACCGCGCCGAGTCCACCCCTTCTTCCCGGTTTCTGTCGAAGTTAATCCCTTGACGGCTCAAGAGCTCGATGGAGTCCGGAGCGTGGGCGTCACGCGCCACGTCGAAGTCCCGGAAGTTGAACTCCCAGATGAACCTGTTCCCGGTGCCCAGATCGGGGAGATTGCCGTTGGCGTCGGAGAGCGTGAGGCCTACCTGGATGAGGCAGAGCGCGTCGACGTTGGACTTCAAGAACCGGTAGTGATCCGAAGGGCGACGCAGGCGGAACTGTTGTTCACCGCCGGAGGGACGGAATACCACCCCGGGGAACTCGGTGTCCATGGAGATAAAAGGGTACTGATCGATGAGGTCGCTGATCAACTCGAATTCGGACTCTAAATTCTCAGCCCACACCTCCCGGATCATCACGGGTTTTGAATTACAATCGGAATCTTCAGAAAACATGATGCAGAGGCTTTTTTATATTAGAAATTAGAAATGAGAAATTAGAAATCGAAGAAAAGAGTTGTTGAAAGTTTTGAGGATGGGTAGTGATGACTGATGAGGGAGTGGGGGTGAGGGAGGATGGGTTATATACACAAGGAAAGTGGTGGCGGGGATGTTGCGTGGAAGATGGGAAAATGAATAAAAGAGGAGAGAGAAAGTCCAATGTGGGTGACTTGGTTCAGTGTAAGAGAGAGAGAGAGAGATAGCGGGGAGTGGGCGGTGGGTTCCTACCTCCTACATCCAAGTTCAACGCGTTTGGATTTTGACTGGAGAAGTAACGCAGAGGATGAGACTCGGTCCATAAGTCCATTCATTTACTCGTACATTTAGCCAGGTCATCAAGGTCTCCGCCCAATTCCACATATTCCTAATGTAGATTAATTAGGGTCGTGGCCGACGGCAGCCTTTGGTCTTTGTAGACTGTAGACCACGTGGACATGGTTGTTTTGTTTTGGATATGGGAAGTTGGAACAAAGGTCGACCGTGGGCAGCAGCATCAATGTATTTGTCATTTTGGGGCCTCCCACTCAATTCTTTACCTCAGGGTTCTTAGTTTAGGAATATTTATTTTTTATAAAATGAAATAGTTTTCAATTAGCCTCAGTGGGAATTGAATTTTCCAATTTTAATTATTTATGCTTTTGTAATGAAACCAAATTCAAAAACTTAGGTTATGTTTGGTTTTGAAAAGTATCAAATAAAGAAAAAAAAATAAAAAAAAATGATTTTCTTAGGATTTCATTATAATTTTTTTCAAGACGTAAAAGTGAAAAGCGGAAGCCTAGAAGTAGAATTAGGAAAAGAGAGGGAGAGAGGGCGGTGGGTCATGACTCATGAATCATGATGACCGATGAGTGGAATGAGCATGAAAATCGTGGTGGAATGAATGAATATCTTAATATTTGCTTAGATTGTGATATGTCATAGGCATTAGGTAACTGACAGACAGCTATTTTGAGATTTGAGGGCAAGGAAGCAACAAGGAAGCTTTTAAGCTTGGGATAAAGCTCTCTCTCTAAATGCAGATTTTGGCACACGCCCAAACTACGAGGTCTTTAAGCAACCAAAATCAATTACAATTAAAGCCATGCTCTATCTGTCCTTCTTTAAGTTTCTTTTCGAAAGATTTGCTTTTAAGTTAAAAGAATAATAATAATAAATAAAAAAACAACTACTTATTTCAATAGGCTGATAAGTTACTTTCGAAAATGATAATCAATTTTGTTGCTTTTAAAAATATTTTTAAAATTTTATAAAAACAAAATTTGATAATTTTTAAGGCCTCTATGGTTGACAAGTGTAGAGTTTTTATCTTTTGGAAATACTAAATTTAGGATGATACCAGGTGGGTCCAATATCAATGGTTTCATATTGATTTCGTTCTGTTTATATAAGTTTATTCTTATTTCTATTCTAATGAAAAACTTTAAATGAGATAGGTATGAGAATTTTTTTATACATGCTCACCCTATTCTATTTTCTATACAAGTTCATCCCATTTTGTTTAGTTTTTTTGCTTTATTTTTTATTTTTTAAAATTTGTTATTATTGGTATTATTTAAAATTTTAATTATATATTGTATAGATTAATAATTATTAGAAAGAGAAGAAATTGTGAAATAAAAAAATAGAATGCCAACAAAGAAAATGACAAAAATATTTCATTAGCAAGTTTTCTCTTTTTACATAGTCATAAGAAATTTATATCAATATGGATTTTTATCCATAAGTTCACACAATAATTAATTCTCATTTTATCACTCCCCTTTGGATGATCATGAGAATATTGTCTTGCTAAAACCTTACTAAAAAAACCTAATAGAAGAAACCCTTGTGAAATAAAAAAATTTCAATATTCTTCAAATAATTTGACCATTGTAATTGCCTTATTAACTAGTGGAACAAAATCTAGATGAAAGGAAAAAAAATGCAGCATATTCATATTAATATTGTTCCCCTCATATAGACACGATTATGTTTTTTTCAACACTTCTCATAATTTTCACATTCTAATGTTGTATTTTAACTTTTTCAATGAAACTGAAAGTAATGCTTTTGTGAGTAAATCTGTCAGATTATCATGTGATTGAATAAGCTAAACATCAATTTCATTTTTCTTAGAGTTCACGAGTATAAAAGAATTTGAGGAAGATATGTTTAGTTTTACCACCCACTTTAATTTGCTCAAGTTAATTATGATGGAGGGTATCTCACATGATTTCCTGAATATGTTGATTCACTAACCTTAGTCATATTCACAATTTGTTTCATGAATTGTGGGTATCTCTAAATGATTTGAAAATATGACTACTATCGTTTACTTAATTGATCTCTATAGTATTGTTGTACTACTATAAGTAAATACATACCTTATTTGAAATCAAGCTTTGTGGGGGGTTTGAAAGATAGTCAGCTTTCACATATCCCAGTAACTAAGATTATGCTCATTTCAAATAAATAAAAAGTTATAAGTTCCATAAAGATGTTATAGCACATGTTTTGATCCTATTCCAATATTATTTTTAAGTTGGTGTAGATCTATATATTGCAAGCAAGTTAATACAAAATAATACATTTGGTCATGTACAATTTTTAAGGTATATGAGTGCACTAATAGCGTTGAGATAAGATATTTTGGATAAATTGTTTTTATTTATTTTCTTTAGGATGAAAATAGTCATTTTTCACTTCTAGTAAATGAGGTATAATTAGAGAATTTAGTGGATGTGATATATCCATATGAAAGCACTTTAGGACTTTCTCTATGTTTGATTGATATACTCACATACCATTTGAAAGGTGCCCGATTTGCAAAATTTTGTTTTCCTAATATCTTTCATTTCAAATTCTTTCATTAAATAATTAAGTATTGTTATGAAGTCTTCAAGAGCCAATAAGATTTTTACAATTACAAACCTCCATTTTAATACATACAATAACATAATTTGATCAAATATATTATCATCATGACTTGATCTATAATATGATTTCAGATTTTCATTTATTTTAGTACTTCAAGGAATTATTTGCTTTAGACATTTTAATCATTTAGGGAATTGATTGCTTCATACATTTTGAATCCTTAAAATTTTTTAGCATATCCATGAAAATATATTGTAGCTATATCATAAAGTGTATATCAAGTTCTTTAGGGATTATCAACCATATGACTTAGTCATCATAGGAGTTGATACAAGGTATTTGTAGGAAACAAAGGTTATAACTTTTAACCTATTTTTATATAACTATTTTAGCGTTTTGAGGCATTAAATTTAAGTTATTTATATCTAATAGATTTTACATCTTCAGATATTGAACTTCATGTCCATTCGTATTCGATCACACTTGCATTTTTAAGTATCAAACTTTAGGTCCTAATATTTTATGCTTCTTTCAACTTGGCCAAGTATTTCTATGTAGGCATTTTGATACAATTCATGATTTGAAATCTTCACATTTCCTTATATGTTAAGAGTCATCTAGATGGAAGATATATTATCCATGACAGCATTATCTGATAGTAGTTTTCTTTTGACATTTACATAACTGATGAAGAAGATTGGGCAAAAAAAAAAAAAAAAAGATTCAAATAAGTAACTCATTTTAACTTATTACTTAAAATTATTTTTAATTTTTAAATTTAAATTATTTTATCAAATGCACGAAATTTTCTTGACGATTTAAATTAAATCATATTAAATGATTAAATTGATTTATTAAATATCCTTTAAGTGAGTTTGGTAAAATTTATTACTTATTACATAATAATTTAAATTATATTATATTAAGTTAATATCTTAAAACTTATTATTTATTATTTATTTTAAATATTAATATTAATATTATTTGATAAAATTAATTTAAAATTTATTTTAAATCATAAAATTGAGATATTTACCTTATTAATTTTAACTAATATTCACCCTAGTTGATTTTAACTCATATTTATTTTAAATTTATTTATAAAAATTTATATTTAAAATATTGTACATACATAAAATAATAATAAAATATTTATTATAAAAAATAAATCATAAATGTGAAATTATAATTTTAAAATATACTCTCTCTAATACAAGCAAATCAGAAAAATTTAAATAAAAAATTGAAATTATGAATAAATTAATTATTTTAACTTAATATTTAAAATTAAAAATAACTTTAAATTGTATCATTAAATCATTTTATCAAACTTGCTTAGTCTACTTAATGTTAAGTTATATTAAGTCATTAAATTCATTCATCAAACACCCTCTCAGTCTTAAGCTGAATTAACCCAAGGCATAAGACCCGACAAAGTATTCAACATATAGATTTGATAAAAAAAATATATGTATATTTTGTGGTCAATGTGGCATATAATCACGGCAGTTGTTTTTGTTCTC
Organism: Vitis riparia; assembly: GCF_004353265.1. Lineage (NCBI taxonomy): Eukaryota > Viridiplantae > Streptophyta > Magnoliopsida > Vitales > Vitaceae > Vitis > Vitis riparia. The sequence continues at coordinate 284,565 of NC_048436.1, forward strand.
AAAGCAATTCCCTAACATGAATAAGAAAGCAGCAAAAGCAGAAAACTCTATCATCAGAAGTGAAGAGATAACTAATTTTTAACTATCTGATCATACAATTACCAAACAGCTTGCAAGGAATGCTTGTCAATGTTGGAAGATAGTGTTAGTGTTTAAACTCTGGTGCCAAAAATTATTCAGTCAATTTAATAATTTGCACCATGGATCTAACCACCAATAAGGAAGAAAACAGAAAAGCTTGGAAACAAATATCTAACAAAGCTTACCATTTTATCTCTGATTTAGATCCATTTGCAATAAGCACACAACACAAAATCCCACTCAAAAGAGTCTTGTAACAGAACAAAGATCCAAGAGACAGCAATGCAGCATAGAGAGAGGGGCAATCATCAGTCTTTTTCCTTTAAAATTTTCACTGGATCAAACACATTGTTTGAAACTATGTACTGGCATATGAGAGATTCAGCCTATGCCATTTTCATCTTCCACAAGTCGGAATAGTTATCTTCAGGGTGTCATCCCAACTAGAAATAGGTACCTTCTGGAGGTTGGACAAGCTTTCGGTTGTGGGGGGCTGCCATTTCTTTCTTCAGCTGCGTCAATATGTCTTCCATTGTGAACTCCCGCTGCCAATTTGCCAGCATCCCAAACTTCTTTGCTTCAACCTGGCATCAATTGGACTCCATCATTAGCTTTGCAAGGCAACTCGTATTGAGACCTTTTAATGATCCATAAATTTGGAATTCAGGAATATGACAAAGATTTGACATAATTAATGATACTGCCATTTTAGTGAAAGGGAGAGCAACTTCAAGGGATAACAATTACTAACAGAACCCAACAGAAAAGTTTTCATCCATTTTAAGATCCTGTTCTCACTTAATGCATCGGTATTTTGTCAGTCAAAATATGAACCTTCTTGGGTATGAATGAGATGCAATCTTAGCAAATAACATGTTCAAGAACAGTAAAAGGCTTACTAATTCTACAAATTATAATCATTAGATGTTATATTTCCTTTTCTTTTTTTTCTTTTTTTCGATAGGTAGTTTTTTTTTTCTTTTTTGGTCTCCATTGGGATTTGAACCTGGAACCTCCATAAACCCACCCCAACCCTTTTACCACTTGAGCCAAGCCTCAAGGGCTTAGATGTTATATTTCCATGAAGTTGCTTCCACAAACCCCATCTTTCTCTGTCCCCAGTATTTGAGTTACTTGACGAATCACCATTTTTTTTAACCAAGTAAACAAGACGCACATGAACTAATGGAAGCAGGATCAAATGTTGTAACAAGAAAAACAAATTTGAAATTTTAATTACTTCACAAATCAATTAGACAGCAGATCAAATCACAACTTTACCACTCCAGTCTCATGATTCACACAAGTCATGTTGATGCGTGAATGGAACCGTACACTAGGAGGCTTCTCCGGATAATCTTTATCACAAAAAAGCTTCAGTTGATAAATGCGACCTTCATGTACAGACTGAAAAAGTAATTAAAATAGTTAATGAACATAAAATCTGTATGTATAGATGTGAGAATACATGATACACGATGGAATAAGCTATCAAATACAAAATCTTCAATGTGATATTTTTCAACTTTTCTTAACAGAAGGTAGCCCAGGATCAGGAGGGAGCAAGATTCTCCATTCCCACTGGACCTAAATTTAAAACCAAAATATCAAACTTCAAATCAGGAGGCAACAAGTGCCCAACTCTGCTGAGCTTAAAACCTTAAATTAAAATATAAAAATAAATAAATCTATTTCAGTAAATGAAATTATCCAGTTATAAGAATAACATTCTGGTGGGCAAGTCGCAATAGAATGCAAATTAAAGCTGGCTTAATGGGCATTCTATGTAGCTCAACCTGGACTACATCAAGTCCACTAGGGTAGCAACTGGCTTCAGAGAGTCAATAGAGCATCTACATCAGAATTAAGTATGGTTGGGTTTAATGTTCTCTCTTTTCTTTTCTCTCTCTCTCTCTCTCTCCCGCCCTTTTTTTTGTGGGTGGGTGTGTGTGGGCATTCTTAAGAAATGATTTTCCTCCACAAGCAGATTGAATGACTTAAGTGAGGAGAAAAAAAAATAAAATTTCCAGTGCAACAAGTACTCAACTCAACCTTACCTCATCAATTTGGGGTTGAAAAGAAAAAAAATGGTCCTTGTCAGCATTTTGGTCTCTAGAGCTCTATTTCCTGATAGGTCATTCTTCTTCTTCTCACCCACACAGTGCCCACATCCTTTAAGCTTTCCTATCGTTCATGCAATGCCTACAACTTCTTGGACTACATTGCAAAATCTTGCTGATGCTGTCATCCTTTTCTCAGTTCCACTTCTTAAAGTCACAACAAAAGACAACAATTTATAGTTACTTTTACTAACCCATCTTGAGATTCAACATCCTCTATGTTTCCACACTCTACAATGATCTTAGCCTAATGGCCAGAAAGGTATAACAGTCAACACTCTGTACATTAGGCATGGCAGATCATGCACATCATATTCCCACATCAATGGTAGATAAAAATCGATTAAACAACACACATAAGAACATTTTTCTCATCCATCCTTCCTGCTTTAACTCATTGGGAAGTTCCTCTTTTGGCCATTGGTTAAGAAAGAATATAAGAAAAATGATGACTTGAGTATCTCTTGGCCATCACCATGCTCTATGGTTATAACTTATCAGCTCCTTGACTATTAAAGCATCCTCCATACTCCAGCTTAAGATTTTCATGCCAAAATAACTGATGAAATCTCCCCTGACACATGCCCAATCAGTTCATCCATAACTCAAAAAACGATAGAAGCCTAATGCAGTAATACTGACTCATGTAAACAGTCCACTGTAGGAAGTCACATGTAGTTACTCCATTTTCATGCCAAAATCACAAACACATCAGCCATATCCTTGATCATGAAACAGATCTGGTTAATAATCCTTTAGTCCTTTTATAGGACCCACCATACTATTTCCCTATGAATCAAATCATTAGCTTTCTCTAAGACAATAAAGATAATGTTGTGGAGCAATAATTTAGGTTGTGTAATTGAATGGTGAATGGCCAGAAAGCACTTGCATGGGTTAATCCTCATGGCATGAAGCTAATTTTCATTTTCTTTAAATTATAATACTTCTCAAATATATGAAAATAAATAAAATCAAACTTTAGGTCCCCTTGGATGCACCATGAAATGAATTAATTAACTCAATGCACCAAGTCTACCTAAACTCAAGTGATAGACCCAATGTCAAATCATGAAAGACAACAATGATGGAATTTACTTGCCTTGATTCTGATTGACAATTGTTCTAACACTCATATCACAACCTCAGACAACATTCAAAGATTGCCAACATATCTATTCCATACTCCTCCTGTACAATCTACCACAGATCTCCCTATGTCTTCATCATAAGCTTCCTCCAAGACAATAAAGACAATGCGATAGCATTACATATACTCCAATGTTTAAAAATATACTTTTATGTCAAATGCCTAGAAGTTCGATACACTGAAAAGCATGCAATCAATATCTAAAAGTTTAAGCCACCCCACTGGAAGAGGATTGATCCTTTTGGAACATAATGAATGAATAAGAAATGTTACAGCAAGAAAAATGTTTTAAGGCTGCTTACATTGTGTGGACCAATTATGGTTCCTGTCCAAGACCGCATGTATATGTCATCTCCATCATCCATTCCATAACTCACAGTACCATCTCCAATACCCTTCTCCCCACGTTCAAGTTCCTCCAGCAATCTGAAGTTGCGAGGGACTGCAAGATAACATAAAGACAAAAACACACATACCTTGTAACTTCCATCTAAGATAGTTTCACTTGAGACAAGATACCAAGCATTTCCAACTCCAGTTGTTTCACTAAAAAAATTTCAATTGCCAAGAACACATGGGCAAGTTCAACTTAAATATTGTCCATGTGACAAGACTGTATGAGGATGCAAAGTGTTACATAAATTAAAAAAAAAAGAAAAAAAAAGAAATAGCTTGAGCACTTCGATCATAATCAGTAGGGGAAGCTTCTAAATCTTAACAAGTATTTTTCAAACATCTTTGCAGAAAATATGAAAATGTAACATATTGAAACCAAGATAGAATGAGCTATTTTTACAGTGCTCCATGTTTATAATCACCTCCTTGCTATATGTTGATTCCACTTCTTTTCTTGTTTTTTTGTTTTATGTTGTACTGATAGGTTTGATTCTTAAGCATATCCAATGAAACATTGACCTAGAGCTTCAAATATATTTTTTTTCGATAGGTAAATAAAGCATATCCAATGCATTTTCATCTCTTTGATTGAAATAAATTTGAAGCTCTAGGTCTTCAAATTTATTTCAATCAAAGAGATGAAAATGCAGAGGCAAATTGTTGGTTTGGAGGTTCACAACCTGAGATCCACATGACTCATATCAACTCCATGGGCTCAATTTGGATGAGACTCATAATCCTGCAGCACATAGCACTCAGGAGGATCTTAGAACATCAAAAAGTGGGCCCCAAATAGGCTATTTAGGTGCTTTGGCTTTATTATCAGTGTTTCACAGTTATTAACCGTTTCGTGATTCCATTTGCAGTATATGTAATTGGTGCTAGGGACCCATATTAACTTCTGTATATAGGCTGAATGTCATCTTCTTCTTTCTTCCAGAACTTTCATTATTGAGAAGTTGAATAAAGAACTTGTAGCAGCCTTTTGGAATTTTATTCCAAAGCAGTAGTTATCTACTTTCATGGTGGCTTTTCTGCAATCAACTAACACCATTCAATGAATTTTATCACTCTTGCTCCTCCATAACTTTAGGATTATCTACTTTCAAAGACTTCTAACAGCCCGTGGAGAGTGCTTGAAAGTTGTAAGCACTATTTATTCATTGTTATTTCCAGGTTAGAGGAACTCATATGTTGGGCCCCTATTACCACAAAATCCAAAATTCAGAAAACTGAAGGCCTAGTAATCATAGACTCCTCCCTAACAACCAAAGAAACACATCACCCCCTCCCCCCACCACCAAAAACAAAATCAAACAGAAGAAAAAAATGTAAACAAAAACAAAGACAAGACAATAAATAAAAACTATAGATACTAGACCATCACTTCGACCATTGCCATCCTACTCAATTTTGATATCATAGCCAGGTCATAAGCTGATCCAGGCACCTCTAATAGGATATATAAATAGCAAACCTCCTTTTAGTAAGCAAGATGAATGCCTGCAAGACTTTAGAACCAACTACAACAATTAAACCAAGCTCAAACAGCCTATACATTGAGTCCACGTGACTTGTGAAGACTTAAGACTCTTAAGACAACCTGATTCACTAATGGCATCTCAATAATGTGATTTGAAGAAAGAGAGCATGATACTATCCAACACGACAGTAAAATGTGTTGTGTAACCCCTGTATATATTGTCAGCACAAAAGCAACATATATGTTGGATAACATACTATCCAACATGACAGTAAAATGTGTTGTGTAACCCCTGTATCTATTGTGAGCACAATACAAACATACATGTTGTGGTGTTATCCACATATGCTTGGTTGTCTACCTAACCATGCCATCCATGAAGTCATATGGTTACAGAATAGTAGCAAAAAACAATCATCACATCAACATAGTCAAGATAAGGCAAATAATGAGGAATCTCATTGACAGAAGCTCCTAAAAGACTATATAAGACCAATAAAAAACATCAGAAAGAACTCTAATCACCAACCTCTCTAAATTGCACTAAATTTAAAGCTTTCCATTACTTTCCTTCAAAGTCACCCAAAAAGGTGCAAAAGGTTTTTCCTCCAATACAGTACACCTCAATACTTCAAGCCCTTAGACTAACACTTCTCCAATTAATTCTTGGCTATGCTTGCATGAAATATAGAAATGTGAATTGGTCCACACTCTATGTAAGGAAAAAAAAAAAAAAACTTAGAAAAAAGTGGCACTTCAGAATGTAACCAAACAACTCCAAACCAAGGTTAGCAAATTCATTATTCTTTCCTATTTTAAAATGTTATAAAATATAATTGGCTGGGTTTCAGTTAGCATTTGAAACCTTGTGTGTAAGTGGAGTGGTTTGGGTCAGGCAATTTTGCTTTTGATTCAAATCCAACACAAGCCAAACCACTGAAAAATCTGATCAACCCCATTGCAAATATTCCTACCCCCGATCAAAAAGGAACCAAAGGAGTGACTTCATAAAGGGTTCAGGGCGTGGGGGGATTTATTGATTACCAGAGCCCCCTTTTGGAGACTTATGTTTAACTTATGTACTAAACAGAACAAATAATAGATGATGCATCAGACCAAACTCCCAATGTTAGAGATTTCTGAAAAAAGTGGCCCCATGAGCTCCAAGATAACCCTTCAAACAGAGACTCATGTGCCAAGATGCATACAAGCAAAGAGATTGATTTTTGATCGAAATATTTCTGGAACAGCATAAAGACCCATGGATTTCAGAATGGTATCCAAACAGTCTCAATAAAGCTTAATTGTTCCTAAAATATGAACAAATGAACCCCTAATTTGGAGGTACCCTTCTACATACTACAACAATGAAGGTCATTCATTTTAAGAATTATCCCAAGAATGGATGTACTGGAACCCCTAATTTGGATGCACCCTTCTACATTGTAGTATTGTACAACAATGAAGGCCATTCATTTCAACAATTATCCCAAGAAGTCAATACATTGTCACTATAGAAACTCAGCAAAAACCATTTTTTCCTCCTCAAACCTCCGAGGCCATCTCCCACTGAACCATTCTCATGCAACTCAGAGCCTACCATTAAGGAATTTCTTTTTCTTCAGGAGACAACCATCATTCAATCAAGCAAGAAATACTAATGAGAACCACATTTTCTTTCCTGGAAAGATCACTCAACAGTCTTCTGATTCTTTACCCAAAAATAGAAAAGAAAAGGGAATTGTAAAGAGAAAGAGAAGGAAGCTAGATTATAATAGTTGGATAATGAAATTTGTTGTGAGAATAATCTTTCATATCTTCCACAGTCAGCTTCCATTATACAAAAAACCTCTTCTCTGAGCAGATATCCTCTTCAGACAATGCCCAATTGCAGAATTCCATGCTCATGAGATTCGAGAGAAACTTCCTCAATAGAATGCAAGTAAGTTGCAACAACTGAACCCAAAACCTTAAGGGCCAACTTCAGCAAGCTAGGCACCCCCGCAACTCTGAAGGAGACACATCTCATAAAGGTGATCTTCACACTAAATTTGGCATGGAGGACGTTATTTCACAGAATGCAAGTAAGTTGCCATGACTGAACCTTAAACCTTAAATTAAGCCAACTTTAGTAACTGGGAACCCTTCCAACTCTGAAGATGACACTTCTAATCTTCATATTAAATTTGGCACACAGGACATTATTTTAACTAGTCAAGAATCTCCACTTTAGCTAACAGAACATCAGCTGCTGATTAGAGGAAGGAGATGAAACAACCTGAATGATCGATAGAAGGCTTTCACAGAAACCACAGTCGCAACCTTGAAACGAGTAACTTAGAACCTCATCTACACAATCAGAAAAGGAAAAGATAGTGTCTACAAATCTAGGTCTTGTGAATTATGAGAAAACTTACCCTCTACAAATTCATCAATGATGTGAATATGAGCAACTATATATACAACGCCATTGAACATTTCCAGATCACCCCAAAGTTCATCTTGCAAAGTAGACAAAGACAAAGCCCAAATTCATATAACCATAAGCATGCTCCACATTAGTGAAAACTCCCAACAAATATCATTTCCTTTTTAAAACCAATGCTTGTTTACAATGAAATCATTATCCAAAACATCACCACTCTGGACATTAATTCATCAGGGTGAGCTGGTGAGCTCAACGATTTTCAACAATATTTAACCATTGGCCAACAGTTTGAACAGCATCTTACAACAACTATTCACTAAAATCACTGGCCTGAAATCTGGATACTTTGCCCTCTACAATAAATCATCCATGACAAACCAAACCACAAAAACCAAAAACATCAATTCAAGCTTACATGGATTAAACCTTGAATACTATAAAACTTAAATTGGCACCTAAAATGGAATCAATTCTTAGAAATCCATACAATTGTAGGTTAACTTAATTGCCTACACTAACAAGATTGGTCCTCTGGCTTATTCCCATACCATTTTATTACCTAAGAAACATAATGCGCCGATAGTAGAATTAAAAAAGCTCTGATTTCAGTAATATCAACTGTAATAAAAAGCTGAGTCCTCTCATCAACAGCAGGAGACATTCTTATAAAACATGCAACGGACACATCATTCAGCATCCACAAAAAAAATACCCGTATTAATCAATAAAAAATAATTACAAATAAAAACCCATCAAACTTCATCATCGGGTTTAATACAAATTACCCAAAAACCACGAATTTGTAGTGCAACCTACCTGAATAATTATCAATCAAAAAATTATACACCACTGAATTACACATAGACATCAGCCTTTTTTATATAAATTTCTAATGCATCCCACCTCATTAATAGTCAATCATCAGACATACGCAACACAATTGCACATACCCATTGCCAGTTCTATATTGAAATGAAACTAAAACAAAATTCCTTTCTTTTTTTCTTTTTTCTTTTTTTCAGAATAACAATTCCAAAAAGTAAATGTACACATACAGTGCCACAAAACATATAAACTGGAAGGAAAAAACGAAGGAAGCCAAAATGGGTGGAATCTCACCGACGACGCTGGATCCTCCTGAACCAATCGTCATTTGATGGATAAGAGCTTGAGAGTATTAAAATCCCGAATATCTGAGAAATTGGGGAGGGGCAAAGAAAGAAAGAGGGATTAGAATGAAGAGGCAATAGGGCATGCCCTATTATATACGGCTGCGACGTGCTTGGCTTTGTCCCAGTAACAAAGGTGGGTTGATGCAGGTATTTTTAGCCACGTGTCATGTTCATTCCCTTTTAAATGAGGAATAATAGAAAGCTCAATTTTCCTCCTATGCTGTGAAATGTGCATGCCATGGCTGCAAATTTGGACCCATATTTTTTTTTCCCTAGATTTCTTTGTGAACAAAACAAGGAGAGCTGATATATATATACATGGTGAAAAAGTATCGATAAATTGGGTTAAAACTTACAGATAGTATAATCATTAATTTTGATCATTATCAAAGGTGGATTTTGTCATGGTTGAGATCACACTTTGTGGAAAATCATTTCACATAAAAAGGAATATTTCATTGCAATAAAAATAGAAGTGATGCGAATTATTCAAGAATCAGAGTCGATTTGTTCTAGAAAAAGAAGATATCAATGAACTTCTATAAAATGGTTTCACGAGATTCAACCAATTGTCTTGATCGTGAGATATCATTGAGAAATATGAATCTATGTTACCAAAAGATTTCTTGCAATTATTTCTACTATGGAATGAGTCAATCATCCACTTTGATATTTTATTGAACAAAAATAGTGATATTGTTCCTCCATTAATAAAAAAAAATCAATTTTTAGGTGGTATCATGAACATCGAACAAAACTAAGTTTCTTTTTTTTGTAATTTTTTTTATTTATCTCTAGTATATGGCATCATATTTCTTTATTGTGCAAATCATAGATAAGTAAAAAGAATATTTGAAGGTAATGGTCATGAAAGAGGGCCATTTAGAAAAGGAGGAAGTTAGCCATAGTTAACTACCAATTTTGATCATCGGAAAGAATAGATTTTGTTTTAATTGAGATTGTCTTATGTATATTCTTTTTCTAATTCATAATCATGTAGCTTGATTTTTTTATATTTTTGTTTTTGTTTAAATTTGATAAGTGGTAATGTCACATCCCAAGGTTCTCTGACGATTATTTCACACCTCAAACCCAAAAATTTAAAGTGCGAATAACTTAAGTATTTCATAACTAAAAAGTTGCTACTAATCAAATTATTGTTTAGTGTGAGTAAAAATATACCATATTCCTAAAAAAATTCAACTTTAAATTTCTAATATATCAAACACTTTCTATTATTCAAGAAATTTCAAATTCAAACAATTCAAATAGTCAATATTTTCTACATTTAAATAACATACCAAAATAAAATTCTAAACCAAAAATCCTAAGAGAGATCAATTTCCTATCATAGCCATCACTCAAGAGAATGCTTGAAAAATAGGCAACAAAAGGTCATGAACTCAAAGTCTAAAAAGGAATATTGATATAATTTTATGAATAAAAAATGTTCAAATATGAATATAAATAAGGAGATACAATTTAACAATCCTTTTCATAAAAACCTTGAAGTTTGAACATGCTAAGACATTCCAAAATTTATCAACCAACATTTTTTATGTTAATAACAATTCATATCATATCAAATCAAATCAAACTATTTCGATATATTTTAACTATGGCTATTAAATATTAAATGATATTCAATTAAGTGAGACTTTACTAATGAGTTACTAGTCTCAAATACTATTTCTTTTTAAGGTTGATGGAAGTAAACTTTATTATTATTAGTAATCTCTAATCAAACCCCTAAAGATTGCAATTACATTCCTCAACAACAATAATTCCCCTCTTGACTAGGCATAAATAAACTATAGTACTCAAATTATTTTATTCAACCTTATAAACAACATAACATCGCCATTTTTTTTTTTGTTATAAACAATCAAATATAATCTAATATATTTCTTGTGTAACAATGTATTTGATCCTTGTAGAAAAAAAAAATAGCATTTTATATAATTCAAAATAACATATAGAAAATATTCTCTTTCAAAATTTGTATTAATTTCCTTTACTTTGAAGAAGCACTCAAATTTGTTGAAGAATTTTTATTAACAACTATTACTATTAACTATTTATCTAAAATTATAATTTGACAATCTAATAATTTTCTATGTGATATTATTATCACTAATATTATTTTCAACTTCCAAACTAACAAAAATTTAATTAATGAGTTTCCAAATTTTCATAAAACTCATGTTTTTTTCAAACCATATTCTACGAATCGATTTCTTTAATCTATTTAAATAAATCTTTTTATTAAAAATATGTTATTATTATGTTGTCAATAATAATATTATTATTTTCACTTCCAAGTACTATTCTTGAGCATATAATTGTTTAATTGTATTTGTTAAATTATTAGGGTTAAATATTCTTTACGGCCTCAACCTTTGGCTTTTTTTACATTTTGACCCCTCACATTCAAAATCCAATATCTTGTCCTCCACACTTGTTAAAGTGTAGCATTCTAATTTTTTTTTTTTTTTTTTTGCTCGACGCTTAGTTCCATTAAATAGAGAGGTCATGTGTTTCACAAATAACTTAATATGGGAGGGTAAAACGCATGTTTGAAATGTATCTAAATCTCTAAAATATGTTCCTTTGTTATTCTTATTTCTCTAAAAACCCTAAAATCCCTAAAACTTAGTGTTAGGAATTTTAGGCTAATCCAACCTATGGTAATCACCCTAGAGGGGGGTGAATAGGGTGATGGTCTCTTTTCGTAAATTTAAACAAGTGAATGCAAGAGACAATTATATGCAAGTATATAATAATCAATATATAGACAATTGCATATAAATTAAAGAGTAGGGAAGAGAGAATGCAAACACAAGAGTTTATAGTGGTTCGGCACAACCTGACCTACATCCACTCTCTTCTAGCTTCAATCTCGAGTTTGAGGTTCCACTAAACCAAGGCTTCCAAACCAAGCCTTCAAGCAATACAATTAGATTATGGTCCAATTCACCCTCTTGGACTTTTGATTCCAAGCACCCTTTACACTTCTTAAGAGATATCACACTCTTGAACAACCCCTCAAGTGATACCCCACACTTGAGAAACTTCCTCTCAAAGATTTACAAATGAATGATCTCTCAAAAATCCTAGCACAAGAACTTTAAGTTCAAATAATACAAGAAAAATTAGGATTGAATGGTACACTAAAAATATGCAGGTTTTGAAATAATGGTGCACTAAAAAAATATTCTTTCAAGGCTCAAATATAATCAAGAAAGATTTGAGAAGGTTAAACATATGAAACAATGAAGATTGGAGTCTTTTTATAGAAGAAAAAAGCCAAACTAATCGTTGGGGGTTTGATCGGTCGAGCTAGGGGTTGATCGGTTGATTAGCCGTTAGCATTTAATGTTTGGTAGGCGACCGTTGGGCCTCAACCGGACCTCCACCAGTTGAGGTTCAACCTTGATCGGGAAGAGAAGGCCACTAGGAGAGAGAAACTTTTTGGCCTCCCTTAATCGGTCCTCGACTGGACGAGCACAACCGGTCGACCAGTTGAACCGGTTGAACCATTTTTTGGCTCAACACCCAACCTTTTTCAACTTAAAACCTTTTAACACAAATTTGAAAATCATTTAACACAAGGTTTTAGTTGAAAACATGAGATCATCAAATTCTTAAGATATTTAAAACAATATTACTCTTAAATGATTTTGGTGCATAAATAGAGAATGAAATGCATGAAAGTCCTAGTGCACAAACAACCTTACAAAAAGATCTTATGAAGCTTGTGTCTTGAAAAACTCTTCTCTTTGAAGTGGTCTTCTTCTTCATGATTTCTCCTTGGCATGATTTGTCTTTGTGATTGCCACTTTGGAAATCATCTTACCTAATCACACTTGAAATATGATCATTAGTTCTAAACCTTGTTTTGTTATCATCAAAATCAAAATTAACCAAACTTTGGTTTCACACTTAGTTTTGTGAAAAAGAAAATATGCAACTCCTTTTAATGGATTCTTTTGTTTATTGCTATTGTGGTAATGAGACTCATATTATGACATCTTAGCCTAATCTAAATCCAAAGAGAGTTTATTGAATGTGATGAACACAAGGTAATGTGTTTGATTTTTAGACTTTCCAAATTGATTGTTTTTGGTTTTTGCTTTTTGTAAATATCTTATTATATGTGTTCAATTTTTGGTATAGAAATAGGTAGGATGTGGATTCTTCATGTGGTGTGATGCTCCCATGTGTGATAGGTCAAAGCAAATTATCTTAGATTGTTGAATGGACTAAGAAAGAAGGAGAATAGAGTATTTATGTGTCAAAAATAGTTAAATGTATGTGAGAAAACAAAGGTTATGCTTAGTTAAGAAAAACACCCAAAAGGGAGGGGGGAGGGAGGGAGGGTGAATTGGGTTTTTAAAATCTTTTCAATCACAACAAATTCAAACACAGTATAAGCAAATTAAAGAGATAGAGTTTAGAAAATTCAAACTCGGGTTTATAGTGGTTCGACACTTCCTTGCCTACGTCCACTCTCCTCAACCTCCTAACCGAGTGAGGATTCCACTACCTTGAAGCTTCAACCAAGCTTTCAATCTTCTTACACTTGGATTTCGGCTCCAATGAGCTCTTACACAATCTCTTCAAGATTCAAACCTTTTGAAGGCTTTGACACTCAGATTTTTACAAGAAATAATCCCTCAACCTAGCTTAAGGATAGCTCAAATACAAGACAAAGCTAGGATGACACACAAGAGTGTACTAAAGGATATGCAAGTGGTGATTAGTGCACTATGAAAGAAATGAGAGCTTTTTGATCAAAAACAGGTAGGTAGGCTATTGAATGCAAGTGTTCTCTTGTCAATAAATAAAGTGGAGCTCTCAATTTATAGGTTTCTAAGCTCGGGAGTCAAAAACAGCAATAGGTAACCTTGTTCGATTGAGCTAAGGGTCGACCGGTTCACTAGCCGTTAGAGCATTTAATGTATGATAGGTTACCGTTGCTTCAACCGGACCTCGATCGGGAAGAGAAGACCACTAGGAGAGAGAGAAAGTTTTGGTGCATCCTAGACCGGTCCTCGACTGGACAAGGTCAACCAGTCGACCGGTTCCTCAACCGGTTGAGTCGGTTGGCCATAGCATCGACCGGTTGAGCATTTTTGGTCCCGAAAACCTATTTTTTTAATTCCTTTCTTTTCTAACACTTAGGCAAGGTCTTTAGGTGAATTATTAAGCCAATTATAAAACATTTTGCCTAAGGTACATTAGTTAAAAACTCGGGTTTTAATGAAATCGAAGTTTTAAAGAATAAACCGAGTGTTCTAAGATGCATGAAACGTGTGAAAATCCTAAGTGTACTCATGCATTCATCTTACATTGGTTTCCAATGATCATAAGTCTTCCAAGCGTCTCGATCTTGTATCTATTTGGTTATTTGATGAATTTTCGAGTTTTTGCCTGAAATTCTTAACCATTAAACCAATTAGTCACTTAATCATAGTTTGTTATCATCAAAACCCAATTAGGAGAACCCTTGGGCTAACAATCTCCCCCTTTTTTATGATGACAAACCTTGGTTATCTAGAAGAGAAAAAAATCTCCCCCTCAAACCAATCATGGATCAATCAAACAATTTTTAATAGGAAACAATGTTAAACACGAAAATTTGAATAGGAAACAATGAATCATGAAAATATCATATCATATATATATATATGGAAACCTTACATGTACAAACAAAATAGATATGACAATGATGACAATGGCATGCATGAGAGTTTCCTAGATCCTATATATTTCTCCCATTTTGGCAACATAAAAAAAAAATGGAGGGGGAACTCTAGATAATCTCAAGACTGAGGGAGTGGAGGAGGAAACACAGCGTAGAGGTAAGCCATCATCTCCTCATGCTGACTCGCCTGACGACTCTCAATGCGATCAATGCTTTGCTGGAGATGCTTGAATGTAGCTTACTACTGATCCATACACTCCTCTATGCGCTCAAATCTCTGCTGGAAGTGATCAAATCGAGAAGTGACTCTAGTCTGATACTGATCCATGTGCTCCTCCATAGAGTAGAAACGAGAGTCATGAACTAAAGCAAGCTCCTCCATACAAGTCCCAAGGGAACTGATCTGAGTTGAGACATTCATCCAAGGCGCATGATCAGGAGCGTGAGGTGCTTGAGATGGTAGCTTGATAAATGATGGTTGAGATGATGGTCCTGCTGTGTAAGACAACTCATTTATCATAGGCTCTGAGAAAGTGGCCTCAACATGAATGCCCTCTGACTGAGGTGGAGGCGGAATGTCAAGCTCGTGCCTTCTCTGCTCAAAATCCCTCTGAGGGTCTAACTCATCATCCATCTCTTTGATCCCAGCCTTCTCCTTTGCTCCAGGATGCATATCTCCCTGACCTCGAGCCTGTCGCTCAGCTCTCCTAATCTAGGAGCCATCGGGTGCCTTCTTGAACTTCATGCGCCCTAATGACTGCTCATCATACGTGTCATAGCTAGTGGGGGCCTCGAAATTTGTCTCTCTACTCAAGTCGACCCCGGCATCCTTGAATACTTGGGTAAGGAAGAGGTTGTAGGGAAGTACTCGTGTCGTGCTCTCAATGCAGGAGATCATA